>NC_088858.1:4882121-5049621 GCF_963853765.1 Magallana gigas | reverse complement strand
ATGATAAGACTCTTAATCCTGATGGTACTACTGTAGATTCCTTATTTTACGCAAGAACTTTATTCCACTATTCAACTGATTTGCATCGAATTGTGAGAATATAAAATTGCAAATGCCCAATTTTTATTACAGTTTCATTTAATTTATATCTGTCTGAAAAATAAAAGCGAGATTTTAAATATGCCTCTCACAATTTTACACAGATTTTAATTCCTCACATTTAATAAAGGATCTATACTGCTAACAGTATTGTTTGGATATTGCATATTAATCTGTTTATCAAAGCATTTAAAAATCTTGTTAATTTTGAATCTGCTAAATAATGAATTTCCCAATCAGTATTTTCATAAAATAAATATAAATGTTGTTTCCAGCACCAGTCCCACTAACTCGCTCTGCTGATTGCTGCGTTCTCTCCCTTTAATATCCAAATAAAGATCTTGTACTTCTGTATTCAGGTACCCCTTAGAGCCCAGAGGCATCCCATATACATGTATTCCAGTATAGACAGCAAAATGCTCAAAAAATCCCCAAGAAAACTACAAAAATATTTCTGTACAAAAATATCCAAAGATGAGTAAGACCTAAACCTGGAATATGATAATACATGTAATACAATGCATTAATAACAAACAACTTAAACAGAATATATTTAAATATTGTTTTGGTTTAAGTTTATTAAATTAATAAATTCATATGGCTGACAATACAATTGAAGTATTGTTTTTAATGTTAAATGTACTTATATATTTATATGGGTTAGGAGTGTAAATATTCATGAGGTACAAAATGTATGTACATGCATTTGCATATATGGGGTTAAATGTTCATCTGTGTGTGGCCATACCTGATGCAAATTTGCCTATCTTGATTCATTTAAAATGCATTACAAGGATACATAAACCTAAATTGCCCAAGGCATAAATTCAATGCTTTGGCATAAAAATCTTGTTAGCTTCATGATAATATCTAGTATCAAACTGAAAAATCACAATTTATGAATGAATCTTGTGGGTAATGAATTTTCCGACTCTGTTGGAAAACGAAATAGTTCTATCTCGTATCAAATTAGGTCAGTAAAGATAATAATCCTAAACCTAGAAAAAAAATCTATTATTTTTATGTTTCCTTTCTGCAAAAACATTTTTTTTTTCATTTTTAATGAATAAAAAATCAATCGCAAACATTTTCAATATTAACAATAAATCGGCATCTTCCATGCAGATAAACTTCTCCTAGTATCTGTTTAGGAGTGTCTTGTTGATCCAGACTTCAGATATTATTAGAAATAAGTCTTTGTGGATTATAAGATTCCATTTCATAGCAATGAAAATATTCTTGAGCATATAATCCACAAAAAATCTCAAGGGAGGAAAAATCTATAGAGCATAATCTAAGAATGCTCTTTGAACCTAGCTATACATGCTTTATTTTAAGAGCTTTTGTTATTTTTATAAATCCACCCAACAAGAGGAAAATACTTTAAATGTACATACACAACCATTAAGAAAAACATGCTATATAAAAAGAAGAATTTTCTTTTAAATGTATAAAAATTCATTGACCAGGTTTTGAGTCTAGAACTTTGAGCTTATATTTATGCTAAAAAAAATCTTGTTTAACAAAAAATAAAATAAAAATTCATTGACCAAGTTTTGAGTCTATAACACTGAGTTTATATTTACTCTCACAAAAATTTCTTGTTTAATTAAAAATCTAATCAATTTTTTTTCTAACAAAAGTTTTTCATCAAGGTATAAACATGTACACTGCTTCACAAATTTCAATTAATTAACTGGATCAAACAAAACTTCATAATATCAAAAAGTGCTCGCATAAAATTCTCCGTTATAAATGATTATATTATTGTAATTAGAATTTATGTTACACAATGGATGGACCAAATACACATTCATTACTCAGTTGATGACAATTTGGATATTAAAAATGATGGGTGTTTTTGAGGGGCAAACCCATGGAGTTGCAGAGAGGCAGACATAGGCTTTGTGGCTCCAATTTCCTAAAGGGCCACAAGAAATGATGTCTGGTACCACCATTTTGTAATAGTCACATGGTTGGGACATTGATGAAGATTTGTTGTGGGCACCATAAGGAATCATACTGTGTGATCTTTTTCTTTAAACCTATCAAAAACTTGGTGATGGTTAAGTCGAAACCTAGGAGAGACTACAATAGGGCAATTGTAACTCTTGGTGTACACTGACCAAGGCATAGAACCCTCACAGACCACTGTAGATTCATAATTAAATGTGAGGAATTAATTTCTGTGTAAAATCGCAGGAAGCACTCGTAGCAGATTTTAAAATCTTGCTTTTATTTTTCATACAGTTTTGAACTATAAGAAATAATAACAAAAAATTGTTGATTGCTATTTTATATTCTCACGATTTGATACATAACAGCGAAATCTCAGAATAAGTTCTGGTTTTTTTTAAAAATATTATTAGAATGCAATATATGTAAAAAGGATTTTTTTTAATTTACAAATTCTTAAGGAAGGAGTCTTTTCTGATTTTCGATTTGTCAAACGTAAATTTGATTAATTGTTCATTAAATCAAGATCAAAGGAAATTAAAATAGTATATTTTTCGTTCTTTTTTATTATCATACAACTTGGCATAGAAAAAGTAATCAATGTTTAGAATCTAACAAGGACTATATTTTTGGCGTAATATTGGCGTATGAAAATATCACATGTTTTGCAATTCAGAATTGCTGCAAATTAATGAGACGGTTTTAGCATTTTAAAAACAATAACATTAATTTTGGATTTTTTTTTACTAATGTGAAATAATGATATGATACTTGGGTTTCAGAATACTTTTAAAATATGATTTGCCTATCAAATTACATTTTTATAAGCTTTCTAAAGCACCCATTCTATATATTGAATTTTGTGAAAAAATCACTAAAATCAGTTTTTCTCTCTTATTAAATGGTCAATATATGAGCTTTTCTCTCAATTTATATCTTTATATAAAGTCCTCATTATTCATAAAATCAGAAATATTTTATTATTGGAAGCATAAAAAAAATAATCAAAATTTCTTCAAATTTTAAGAAAATTAGAGGAAATGCGGGCTAAGCAATATCAAATTTTAGTAAAAAATATTTATTCCAATTCAGTAGTATAAGCTGATAGACATTCTTAAATATTCTATCATATCACTCAAGAATAAAATCATCAAATCTTAAACAAATGTCTACAGAACTACAAAGAGCTACACTTATTTTCATCATCCATTACGTTGAAGAAAAAGGTAGTGACCTTGACCTGACCTTTATGTATAAACAAAAAGGTCAAATTTGATTAAACTGATAGAATCATTTGGTAATATGATCTGTTTGACTGTGTCAAAATTTCGTGAATTTCTTATTATAAGAAGTATGTTTGTTAACAAGAAGACTCCTTCCTTAAAACTGTTCATCAATAGCTTTTCTTTTCATGTCATCGATTTAGTGTCCTTTTCCGTCTTTTAAATGTTTTAAGACACATTTCATGTTCATCTATAAATCATAATGAATATAACAAAGACTTTATATCTTTAACAGTTTTATTTTTTTTTCAATATAGTCTTTGTGCTGTACATATATGTAAACAATTAATAACAAAAAATACTCTTGTCAATAAATGATACATGTTATTGTGACATACTTGTTTTTAAAATAAATGAAATAAATATATGCTTAATCTCTTTAAAACTTTTGTAAAATATTTTTTCTGTTCTTTCAAGTCCCCATGACAAGAAAGATAATTCAATCTTCACAAACAGCATTTGCATTCCATTCATGAATATTCAATAGCAGAAAGCAAATTTGAATTTACAAGCATATGGCTTCTTTAAATATTTTCATCTCTATTGAGGTGACCTACACTTTAAATTTACAATTTTTAATACAGTTCTACTCCTAGATCAACATAATGTCCAGAACACAAGGTTAACAGAGATCAATTGCAAATGAACAATTTCATCTATTTTTGTACCACCAAATCACCCATATTTTTCTAAGTAGCCCATTCTGCTATGTCTTAAAGTCTCTCAATCCTGATGCATCATACATACTTTGTATACTGGTACATGTAATAACTAGTGTCCTGGCAAGAAGCACTACCCACAGGGAGCCACTCCCACTTCACACCCACAGTTCCTGCCATTTCTCATCAATTCAATCCAGTAAGACAGAGTTTTTTGACATCATGGAAGCTCTACTACATGTATCTGATTTTCAGATTGTGCCCTTAAGCCATTCCAGGCTCAGTCTTGAGATTCAGGTCAGAAGTTTGAGACTATCATCTTTTAGTCCATACAAAACAATGTAATTGCATCTAAGGAAGAAAAATATTATTTTATATATCAGTTCATTAATAAATAAGATTCTGAAACAATTTTTAGGTGACAAGTACTCACTTTCTATTGAATTTGAGCTCAAATATCTGGTCACATATTTTGTTGATATACTTCTTACTGGTATGTCTCTTCTGCCTGGAGAAAGAATTCAGATTTTAAACTTATTACACTTACAAACAAGACAACTATATCATACACTTATAAGAAATAAAATTAACAAGTCATATTGACTATGTAAGCTTGCAATATTTAGTTGAAAACATTAAAATGAAGGTCGATTAGAAAATATCTTACAAGTCATATTGACTATGTAAACTTGCAATATTTAATTGAAAACATTAAAATGACGTCGATTAGAAAATATCTTACTTTTCAATGACTGCACTAATGCTGTCTTCATATTCCTTTTCAGTTCCATCTAACTGTCAACACAACAAAGTTATTCTTCATTAATTTCGTCAACCAAAAGGATTAAAGGGGCAAAAATAAAACAGGGGATAAACAATGTTTTTCAAAATGGCAGTACATGCTAGTTTACATGTACATGCCAACATCAAATACATTTCTTTTGTTATTTTTAAATACGATGCTTCCAAAAAAAAAGTTTTTCATTTTTGCGACTTTTTACCTCCAGGAATGCTACGACACATTTCAGTACTGGTGCACTTAATTCCACAGCAATGACATCAATTGACTTCTTTGGTAACCATGACAATGTGGAGCTCACTTTGGCTAGTATCTGAAACAGCATACAAGTTGTTTCTCTTAATTGCAAAATACTTCAAAGCATTACACTAACTCTGTACATAACAAAATGCCAATGTACCTGAGATTCATATCGGTATCTGGTTTTGGAGGCCAGCTTCCCGTTCTCTATCACAAAGTTGAAGTTGATGAGGATGTTATTGCTGTGGTTTGTGGAGTAGTTATCTGAGGGAGACACCACCCCCACGGTCTTAGAGGGAACTCCCTGGGCAGAGTCAGACTGCTCCCTGCAGGTAAAAACAACAGGTATGTTAAGTGATCTCACACAGCATCTACCTTTGCTGTGGGATTCTGTTGATTCTTTATTTTACACAGGCACTTAATTCCTGTTTTCCACTGATTTGTATCTAATTGTTAGTATAAAAAAACACTAGCACCTAATTTTTGCTTTGATTTCATGTTGTTCACATGTAATTCACTACTATTTTGAAATCTGCAAGAGTTGCTTCTTGCAAGTTTTTTTTTTTTATATTAATTCCTCACATTTTATAAGGAATCTACAGCAGATAAACTCAGAATTTTTGGTGAGATACTTTTCAATGATTGATACAACCACTCACTGTTTTGAGGAGGCCTGTAGTTTCTGCTGAAGGAAGTCCACCACCTGAGCATTGGTCGGAAGTTTCTTCTCCGTTATCCTGTCCTTCTCAATCATTCTCACCTGTAGAGAGAGATGATACAATTTTAGACACCAATCTTTATTGATTTCATTACAGGGTCATGTTTTTTGGAATCTTTTAAAATCAATAGCTGAACCTTTGCCCCTGTGTCCCCATCCTTCAGGATAACCATATATGGTATTCCATTACAGCGACAGAACTCCTGAATCTCTTCTTGAGTCTAAAAAGAAAACAGAAATAAGTAATGCAGCGAAACATGGTTGTGAATCATCTGCCATTTATTCACAATCAATTCAACTTCATGTCATCTGACTTTGTAAACTTATCAGTTTACCTGCATGGCCTCTAAGTATATATCAGCTCGGAGTCCTGCTACCCAGAGATCACGCAGAATTAACATTCTCTCCTTCAACATGGGCTTGTGTCCAATAGTACACACCAAGATGTCGTATGAACTCAAGGAATTCAGCTGTAAATAATCAGACAATGGTTGTTTAAAACATTTGTTTATAAGTATTTGACAGAGCTTCAGTTCTAATGGTAAAGTTTTTCCAGTTATAATTATTGTGCATCTCTGTATTTTCAACAGAAGCAGTACAAATTTTAAGAACAGAAGAACAATCTGGATATAAAAGATACCTCTTTATGTTCCAACATTGCTAACACAATCTTCTCAAACGCAATGCTGACCCCGACTCCATGTATGGAGGACTCCGTTGAAGGGTGTGCCAATGGAGAACGGAACTTCTCTATCTGTAAACAAAACAAAAATCCAGAAAACCATGTCACTGAACTCTCCTCATTAAATCAAGATTAATATGAAAGCAGTCTGTACCAGCTTGTCGTAGCAGCCCCCTGCTGCCAAGATGTCTGGGCTATGATGCTTTTTCTTGCTGTCCACCATCACCTGGAAGATCATCCCTGAATACTGAAGTGTGTTGAACACGAAGCCTAGGGATACAGTCACCTGAAACAAAAACACAGTAAAACTTATATAAGTTTCCCAGTCCACATAAAATGTACAATCTTTGTATCTTGCTCAAAAGAATAGCCTGCACCTGCAAACTCACTAGCATCATAAAAAATTTTTTGACCATGTTTTACGAAACCATGTGATTTTTGTACTTGGCAAAGTACCCTAATTTATACTTATAAATCTATATACTAGTAAATAGAGAATAATTTCATTTTCCATATAAAACAAGAGATAAAATAAAAGAATTATCCAATAATCTATAAGATAAATACCTTCAATTATGAGGATTGCACATGTACTTACAGGCAGTTTCAAACCTAAGGTGTCCAAATTACTGAGGATGACTTCCAACTCATGCAGACCTTGCTTGGCTTTTGATGCTGCCTAAAAACACAATAGTTGTGCATCAATATCACCCCCCATTGGTAACTCAACCAGCAATTCATGATTACTCCAAAGGCAGACATTTCCCCTACCTCTCCCCTGGTTTTTGTGATGCATCGTAAGTAGCTGGCCACTTTGCCATAGTTTCCCTCCATTTCTAAGATCCCCAGTAGGGAGGAGACAGATTGGTCAGTGAGCCCTAGGGAGGTCAAGGACTTGGAGATGGTCTTGTACTGACTGTCCAGCTTGACCCCCGACAAGATGTGAAGGACATCAGTGACCTTGTCCCCGGCCACACCACAGTGTTGTAGAATGGCATGGAGAATCAACATGTGGTTCATCTTTATGTAATAGTTTCTTTGCTGCAAGTTAAACACAATTTCTGAGATTTGATACACATCTTAAACTATGGTTTCATTTATTACTCAAAATATACAAGTAAAATGCATTGTTATACTACAAATGTATTACATTTGACTGTGTATTGCTTTTAGTGTTTTGAGCGAAAAGTGGCTTCTGCTAAATAAAGTACATTGCTAAAAGCCATGCATACATGTATAATAATGTATAAGAATGGGTGCATCCAGAAATATGTTTATTTAAATCCATGCTAACAGGTTATAAAAATGAATATCCACCAAATATAACATGTCTACAATATATTACCTGTAATACAGGAAATTCTGATATAATTTCTTGTACCAGTAGCACCACTTCAGCATCAGGGAATAAACTAAAAGGAATTCAAAGAGGTATACAATAAATGATTAAAGAATAGTTTTTCTATATTACATGTATTGACAAGAATAAAACATTTTTCTGACATTTTGACAAGGTTCTGACACATCCATAGGCCATTTGCAGTCTTTGTGTGAAGTAGGAATTTTTAGTGATTCTCCATTATAACTTTGCAAGGACAGACCAATGGGTGCTCAGAAGAATTCAGTTTTTTCTTTAAAAACCCAATTTTTTTTACTGGAGGTATTAAAGGAGAGAATTGGTTCAAGTATTGATATAATTAGCATTTATTTTACATACTGGGGTAAATTATATGATGTTGAAAAATAGGTAATATACCACATCGAAGGCGGCCTTGACCTTCGAACTCTGAACTAGTCTTTCATAAATCCTCTTGCTATAAGTACCGTACTCTGTGTATCTAATATGATTTTCCTACCTTAACCAATAAAGTATGTTTCTTGCGTAAAATGTTCCTCTAACAATGGGCATATAATTAGAACAAAATCTCTACAAAATCAAAGAACCAGGGTAGGTTAAAATCACGGTATAACAACCTAACTTTCATTCCTACCTGCCAAGATTGGGAGTAATAATGTCAAAGGCACACTCAGTGAGCTCCCTTGGATGCTGGCCGTACACCTTCTTCTCCCTGAACACTTTGTCAATGCAGAACCTCTTGACACTGCTACAGTTATGGCGGGCCACATAACGAACAAATGGTATCTGCACAAAAAAAAAGGTCAAAGGGCAAAAGCTTAAAATAATTGCAGCAAACAATAGGAACCCTATTAAAAACAAGTAAAAAACCTTAAACACCAAATTATTGGTACATGTACTATTAACAAGTATCAAAATTATATTAATTCCAAGTTCATATTTGTGTAAACTGGAATATGACTGATTTTTTACTTATTACAAAGATCTTTGTGTTGGTTTATATTACCCTGAGATCAAATGGGAGTGAGACTAAGTGACCGCAGTGATCAATGAAGCGAGTGTAGAGGTCAGTTTTGGCGTAGAGGTCACACTTGGGCATCAGAAGGGGTGTGATCAACCTGACCGCACCGTGGTGCTGGAAAATCTTGACCATCATCTCCTGAACCATCTCCTGAACCAGTGGGATCTTGGTGGTGAACTTACTCTGAATGTTACAAAAGCGGAACTGAATGGTCATCTTACAAATTATTTTCTGTCAATGAATCTTCATGGATTATTGGTACATGTATAATAAATATATTATTTCAATTTACAAATTTCTGGAAGTGAAGTTGATCCAAATAATTGACATTTCTTATATATGTCATCAAATATATGATACAACTATTTGATTTTTCATCATACAAGCATATTGGTTCCAAAATTATAATAATATTACTGAACACTGTATTACAAATACAATATTCAATTCAAATACCAGTAACTAAAATGAGATTAATAAGTGAAAACTCTTGATTAGAAATGGCAAGAAAGTTCCCCAAAGCCTCAGCAAAATTTGGCTTAATCTATACAAAGCCACTTTAAAACGAATCTTGTTTACAGATTAACATTTCTGAATATTCGCTTTTTATTCGAAAGAAAAAGCAACCACCTATTTGAATAATAACTTGAGGTATACTGTGAGCCAGCTCACAAATAACATCCCCCACTAAGAAAATATAATAACTCAAGTATTAGTGATGGATGCACCAGTTATCTTAAAGTGACTTGAACTTGCAAATAAGACCAAAGCTAAATATCAGGACATATTTACAGGTGACAAGCAATTTTTGAGTCAAATTTTGGCTTCTAATCATTTTCCATTACAAGATATGGCCTGGGCAGGAAATATGCATTTTTTAAATCAATGACCTTGAACTTGCACAACTGAATCTGGGTCAAGTTCATGACACATCCTACGTCAAAAGCAATCTTCATGTAAAGTACGAGTGGCCAACGTTTCTCCATAAGAAAGGTATATACAAGACACAAATTTCTTCATTTTTACCTTCCAATGACCTTGAACTTGCTCTAATGACCTTGGATCAAAATCATGACACACCCTCAGGTCATAAGCAATCTTTGTGTGAAGTAAGAACTTCTAATGTTTTTTCATGAGAAAGATATAGACTAGACACAAATATTGCACAGACGGACAGATAGACGGACAAGGCGATTCCTATTTCCCCCCCAAAAAAACTTTGTTTACCGGAGTAAAAAATTTTACAATGTATAAATTTTGACATCCCTATATTTTCATAAAAACCTGATTTAATTTTTTTACTTTAATCCTTTTAAATCTTAATTCCAAAGATGTTTCTATTATAATAGTTTGAAATTATCAGCACACACCTTGTATATTTCACTGTCAAACAAGAGGTCATCGGCAGCATTGACATTCTGTGAGAACAGCGCTGAGAGCATGCGTCTGTATGCCTTACTACGCGGGTCAGCGATGGTAGAGCGTAGAATCTCATCCAGTTCCTCCTCCTCCATCTGTGGAGGGGGTAAGTGCTCTGACAGTAACAGCTCTTTTGTAGAAGCTCTCTGAGTGGGGTCATGGTTCAAAAGCCATTTAATAATGTAAGTCTGCAAAAAACAGCCCAAAAACACCAATATTTAAAATAGTTAATTAACTGTCCGCCACTCGGTGGAAAAATAGGGATATTGTAGTAAATAGGATGTTTTTTAAAACTTTTAAAAAATTGGCTGTAAACTACCTGACTTTTGAGCTCATACTGGTCAAAGTCCTCAGGGAACCTGACCTCTGGCAGCCTCAGGTTTCCAAGGATCTTGACCCTCTCCATTCCTGTGGGGAGGGGTTTGTAGCACATCTCAAAGAAGATGATGCCCAGGCTGTACAGGTCCACTTTCTTAAACAAAGTATACAGAAACTCAGAGATTGGACAGAATCATACAGAAACTCAGAGAATGGACAGAATCATACAGAAACTCAGGGAATGGACAGAATCATGCAGAAACTCAGAGAATGGGCAGAATCATACAGAAACTCAGAGAATGGACAGAATCATACAGAAACTCAGAGAATGGACAGAATCTTACAGAAACTCAGAGAATGGACAGAATCATACAGAAACTCAGAGATTGGACAGAATCATACAGAAACTCAGAGAATGGACAGAATCATACAGAAACTCAGAGAATGGTCAGAATCATACAGAAACTCAGAGATTGGTCAGAATCATACAGAAACTCAGAGATTGGACAGAATCATACAGAAACTCAGAGAATGGACAGAATCATACAGAAACTCAGAGAATGGACAGAACCATACATTGAGAAAGATATAATGAAACTTAAAAGACAAATATCATGATTTTAACCTTTACTTTCAACTTAATACAGCTTATTGTCCTAATAAAAAAGTGCAAAACTATTTCTCTATTTAGTTTTTTTAATCATTACCAATATGTGTTCCAGTACACATATATCAAAGACAACATACATGGCTCTCCTATCTCTTCCCCTTTATTCTTATACTGATATGTACACTATTTTAATAGACCCTGTAATCATCTCAGAACTGACATACAATACAATCCTGACCTAACACCCCCCCCCCCTTTATACTGACCTGTGTGTACACTATTTTACTGGCCCCTGTCATCATCTCTGGGCTGACATACAGGGCGGTCCCCACTTTCCCTGTCAGACTCCCATCCCCCGTGTTCTCGGAGAAGGACTCCAGGTTGTCATCTGCTGCACTCAGCGTCAGCATCTTAACATCCAAGATGTTGCTCTGTAGATATTCAAATATGGTATTAAAAACACCCTATGCAACTCTGACACAAGACAAAACTCATTTGCATAGATTCAGAAAGTATATGTTGATTGTCAATCTTAAACAGACATTTCAATATATAATCCATGTTGATTCTTTTGATGTTTTTTTAAAAAATACAAATTAGTACATGTACCTTGCTTATGATGCTTGTGGTAGCCAGACCGAAGTCTCCAATTTTGACTTGGTCATTGGAGTCCAAAAATATGTTCACTGGCTTCAAATCTCTGTGAATCATTCCCTGTTAAAGTAAGAAAGGATTCAATACAAAATCCAAAATACAGTAAAACACGGTTATAGAGAACACGCCTATAATGAATTGACAATTACAGCGAAGTGATTTCCCATGACTTTATTTCATGTTGTTAACTTGACGGATATAATGATTTACGCTTATAACGAAGTAAAATTGGCCATCCCTGGGACTTCGTTATAAGCGTGTTTTACTGTACCTTAAAGATATCAGGGTGATGGCTGTTTAGAGTAATGATGTTAACTTTAACGTTTCTTTTTGTCATTTTAGTTAAATCTTGAAATCTTGAGAAAAAACACCTTCCTTTAGATATTTTTGAAAAATTATATATCCTTTCAAGAGGGTATAGTCCTATCATTTAAATAAACTTGACTTCTCAAGATGTAGAGATGATTTGTGAAAACTTTTGTCGAAATTTTGCTGGTAGCTCATATAAAGAAGTTGAAAATTTTTAAGTTTGTACAGACAGACAAATGGATGGACACCAAAAGAAGTTGATTAAAAAAGCTCACTCAATCATACACCTCTATACAACTTACCTGTTCATGTATGTGAACCAGACCCTCGATGATCTCCCTGAACAGCCTCCAGACACGGTTCATGTCCTGATAAAGACCGGCGTCTATACAGTTCCTGAGGGTGCTCTTCTCGCAGTACTCCATCTGTACACAAAAACAAGAGAATGGATGGATGTATTGATGAACTGACACACTGATGAAGGATTTAATAAGTTACTGACAAAATTTTGAAACCTTTCTTTATGAATTAATCACCATGCTGTTAAACCAATATATATTAAAAATAATAATGTATTAGGCACTTATGTTATTAAGGGACAGACATTACATTCATGCTGCTTCTGCATAAAGATGATGTCATTTCTTAAGTTCTATTACTGTAGATGTACATGTATTACATTTGACTGTGTATTCTTTTTAGCGTTTTTCTTTGATAGCCACTTCTGCCAAGTTAAAATTTGATAATTTTTATCACTGGTTTGACAAGGCACATTAAAAAGTATGCTAATTTATATCCACGATAACTATTTAATATATACAATGTATATAATACATGTATATATAATTTTCCGCTAAATATCGTACAAGCTAAATATAATATGTTTACAGCATGTTAAGTTCAGTTCACATTTTTAACTAATCCATTAATGTTAGAGAACTGACATTGCAAACAAAACTTTGTAATGTTTTTGTGCTGATTCCATTCTGGTCCATGCTATGGCCTACTGACCTGGATGTAGAGGTACTGGAGTTTAGGACTGACAGTGGACTCCTCCCATCTTTTGTCATTCTCTCCATCCACCTAAAGAGCAACAATGTGTTACACATAATCCACTTAAATCTTGGTTCATTTATCCCACAATATCAATGCACTGATGAAACAAAGATAGCTACAATGATAAAGTTAATGACTGAAACCCTGACCTGATCGGTGGAGGCGTCGTCATTGTCCAGACTGTGTACAAACACAACATCCTCAGACATATCTGTCAACCTGTAAAATACATTGTCCACACAGAATAACACAAACACTCTTACTTACAAGAAAAACTTACATGAAGAAAGTAAAAACTTACACGAAGGAAGTAAAAACTTACACGAAGGAAGTAAAAACTTACATGAAGGAAGTAAAAACTTACATGAAGGAAGTTCCGAACACATCGGCCTCGTCCTCCTCCTCGGAGTCCCAGCCTGGGTTGATGATGGCGGAGTAGGATTGGCTCCACTCCACCGAATCCTCCACTGTCTGTGGAGCCAGCCTCTCAATGTTGTCTGTTATATCCAGGGTGTTTGTCATCTTGTCCGGGGTTCTAGGGGTGGACTTTGGGGAGGAGCTGAGAGCACTTGAGCTCTCACTGTGGGCCGGGTCATCACTCAGCTCAATCCAGGAGTTAAAGTATCTAAGTAGACACAGACCAGATAGTAGCTCATAAAATTGACAATCTAACAAAGCATTCAATGATCAGTGAAAATAATATGGGATGCATTTTACATAAGAACATACAAAATATTGTTAATCTCTCCAATCATATTGAATAGTCCTGCTACAAAAGAGATAAAACCACCTTTTACTGTGGTATTTCAATACCTCCCAGTATTATCTAATGAAACATTCATTTAACTTAAACTGTAAAATGTTTCCCTCTGTGAATCTGGTGACCTGTGCCTGTTTTATCAATGGAATTACCTGACGACATTTTCATGGTTGAGCCTGGAGAGAAGCTTGACTTCTCTGGTGATCTTCTTGTTAAACTGTTTGCTCTTTGGATTGAGTGGAATTCTTTTGATGGCATAAAACCTTCTGTCTAGTTTATTTCTGACCTGTTATTAAATTCATTCCATATAAAACATTCATATAATATAATTAAATAAGTTTTTATTGGACGAATTAAACATAGAGCCTCTCTTACCTTTATGACATCCCCAAATCCTCCCTTGCCCAGGGACTTCAGAATCTCAAACTCGTTGGTGAGACGGGATTGTCCACTGGCCTCGTATGGAGTTATCACAGGCTGCTCCTCATCAGACGAATCCTCATCTGAAAGTAAAAGGACAAATGTTGATACACAATAATCTTAAGATTCACAAAGTAATAGAGCAAATAGTAAACACTCAATAGAAAATACAGTATAAAAGTTTGTGATACGACTGCTAGTATGATGAGTGACCTTGAGAGTTGACCTCCTGCTGAGTCTCCTGTTTTGTGATGGGCAGACTCAGAGAGATGCTAGACTTGATGAAGGTGTGATCCAGTAACTGGTGAACTGACCAGCGAGTCTTGTCATCCTTTATCAAGCACCTGTTAAAGGGAGAGGATCTTATACATGTATATCATTCGCCATCTTCATACAAACACAAAACAGAACAGTTGTCCACTTCATACAAAGAGCTGCCCACTTTAAATGCAACACCCAAAAGAACAATTGCCTACTTTATATCCAACACCCAATAGAACAGTTGCCCACATTATATATATCCAACACCCAATAACACTTGCTCACATTATATCCAACACACAATAGAACAGTTGCCCACATTATATATATCCAACACACAATAGAACAGTTGCCCACATTATATATATCTAACACACAATAGAACAGTTGCCCACATTATATATATCCAACACTCAATAGAACAGTTGCTCACATTATATCCAACACACAATAGAACAGTTGCCCACATTATATATATCCAACACCCAATAGAACAGTTGCCCACTTTATATCCAACACCCAATAGAACAATTGCGCACTTCATATAAAACATCTAACAGAACAATTGCCCACTTCATATAAAACACCCAATAGATCAAATGCCCACTTCATATAAAACACCCAATAGAACAATTGCCCACGTTATATATCCAACACCCAATAGAATAGTTGCCCACTTTTATCCAACATGAAATAAGAAGCATCACCAACTTGTGCAAGAAGTCCTGGAAAGATGATGGAAAATGAGTTGGAATTTCCAGATTTGATTCATCAACATCTTCTCCCATAGCAAGAGACAGCAGTACTAATCCCTGTATAAAAATAATTGGTTAAAAATCAAAAAATTATAATCATTCAGTCCTTGGTTAAAGATGAAACCTACAGATTGAGAATACATTTGGCTATGCATCAAAAGGTGGCATTAATGGGTAAAGAGTTAAAAACATACTACATCTATAAGGAGCGCATCTCAACAATTAAATCTGCAACACTATCAGCAAATGTGAATTAAACATGTTAATGTATTAGCTTTGTAAACAATCAAAAAGTATGTTATTTACATATGTATATTTTTTTGTGAGATAAATCTAGGTTGTTTTTTAATTTCTATTTTTTTTTTTTTTTTTTTGGGGGGGGGGGGGGGGGGTTGACATCTTGTCCATACCAGACTGTAGGAGTCGCCTTTCTTGGTGGCCTTGCCTTGGACTGGGCGGTTGTCATCAAAGTGGACCCCTGGTCTAGACTGCTCCAGATAGTAAAACAAATCAGCCAACCTATAGGAAGAGTAGGGACATTGTTAATGTTAAGGAATGGAACATGTACTGTAACATAAAGTGCTTATTCAAAGACTGTTACCTTCTTTCAATACTGTAGTCAGCCACCTTGATTTTGCCGGTGGCATCCAAAAATATACTGGAAGCCTACAAATGATCGATTTCTTACATGATTCTAAATATCAGAATTTGTCTCTCAGATAACAAATAATACTCATTGTTCATGTACATGTAAATATGTTCAAATGTGTTTTAAGTTTCTTTTTTAATCACAGCAACTTAACAAGATCATTGATAAGATATGATTTTAATCCAGTTCTTTCTAGTTCTACATGCCATGTTTTACCCATTACAAGTACCACTGACCCGCAGATTCTTATGCACCACATCTTTGTTGTGTAGATAAGCCAGTGCATTCAGAATTTCCTCTGTGTAGTGCTTGATATGTGCGACATGGACAGGTCTCTTTCTGCGAATATTGACAGACAGGCTGCTACCACTGCAGTACTCCATCAACAGCTGTAAAACAGTAATAAAACTAGATCATACTCGTTGCGAGCAACGAGTGGGTCTTCCGCCCGATTTTTGAGTAAATTAGATAAAATCCTTCATTTTTAAGACAAAATTGTTAATCAACTCAAAAAATTAAGGAAAAAAATTTTGGCACCCGAAGCTTGAACCTGGGTCGCCTGGGCACATGTCCACGACTCTAACGACTGAGCTACTTGGACTCTCGCTTCAGGTCTTTGATGCTTAATATCTTGGGAACACATTAATCGATTATAAAGTAAATTACATATTCTGAATCAGTAAAAGAGTCTCTATCAACCCGTTAGAAAAATATATAAAAAGCAAAAAGTTGAAAAAACCGATTTTTTATCTTTCCTTCCTGTGACGACCGGAAGTGACGGCGGACGTTTTTATGACCATGTTGCAACAGGTAAAATTGATGTCTATCCTCACTGAAAATTTCAGCCCTATATCTTTATTCGTTTTTTTTTTATCTCTAGCCGACAAAATTGACTTTTAAAAAATCGCAAACGGACGATAACTTCCGACCGGAAGTGGTTATCAAAAAATTGAAACGGCGGTACAAACTTCAGATGCCGACACATCAACCCTTAAAATTTGAAGAAAATCGAATGAGCCATCTTCGAGAAATCGCCTGCACAAAATTTGTAAGACAAAAAAAGAATAAAAATAATAATAAGAAAAGTGAAAAAGAAACAATAGAATAATAGTAGGGTCTTCCGCTGAAGACGGAAGACCCTAATAAAAGAGCTGTAAAAAAGCAATTGTCAGAAAGCTGTAGAACAGCAATCAACAGAAAGCTGTAGGGCCATTCTTAAAAATATGTTTGTTTGGAATTGCAGCCTGGAGGTCTCTAGACCCAGGAGGAGGGAGGGAGAGAATTTTTTTTTATCATTTTTCAAACTTGATACCCCCGCTCTGATGTGAATATGCAAAATAAGCAAAGTCGACATTCAACAAAAAGCTGGCAACTGATTGGTACAGATATATATCCCACAATATGGCATGCCTTAACAAACATTGTGTTAAAGTTTCAAGCATCTGCAATAAATAGCTGCTGAGAAATCTTTGAGGAAATTTTGTTTGAAAATTTTGGCTAAAAATAAACAAAGTCGTCATTTAACAGGAAGTTGACGTCTGATTGGTACAAAAATATATCCCACGATATGGCATGCCTATACAAATATTGTGTAAAAATTTCAAGCATCTGCGATAATTAGTTGCTGAGAAATCTTTGACGAAAATTTGTTTGAAAATTTTGGTTAAAATATAAGCAAAGTCATAATTTTAACAGGAAGTTGACGTCCGATTGGTACAAAAATATATCCCACGATATGGCATGCCTTAACAAACACTGTGAAAAAATTTTAAGCTCTCCTTCGGAGCGGGGGTATAATTAGTAAAAAGTAAAATCTCCATATTAAAAAGAGTTCTTTTTTTTTGCTAAAAAAATTTAATCAGCAGGGGTATTTCAATATGGCAGGAGGCAATTCCAAACAAACAATAACTTTATTTTAGCCTAACAAAGCAAACATTAGAAAGCTGTAAAATGCATGTAGCTATCATCAGACAACTGAAAAATAGCAATCACTAGAAAGTTGTTAAGAAGGAATCAGTAAAAGAGCTGCAAATTAACAATATTCAGAAAGCTGAAAATAGCAATCATCAAAAAGGTGGTAACAAATTACATAAAGACTGAAAACTAAACACATCAGCTGTAAAAATTGTTCATAGTACATGTATCAAATCATTGTACCTGGAACTCAAAGATTGATATGCATACCAATGGAAGACGGTAAAGGTCAATATCCACAAAGAGGGTGGGGAATGTCCCAACAGAATGATTGTAAGAAGATAACAATTAAATAATGCATATTTTAATGTAAATTTCCAAGCCAGCTTCTGGGCCTTTTACCTAAATTAACAGCGATTATGCCTGTTATCTACACTTTGACTTACATAGACAGTGATTTTGCCAGGATCTTGCTGGTATTTGATAGCCAGGTAATGGACAAGGTTTGGATGATGTAAGCGGATGAGGGATAACAGCTCTTGTTCAATACTGTTCACCTAGTTCAAAGTAAAATCAAAGAAATCAAACAGGTCAGCATGCATTTAATCACATGTTCATATCTACCAGAATTTTAGGATTCTTAAGGTTTTTCAAAATCCTTTTGTCCTACAAGTTTTATTAATGGCAATAATAAGTCCTACCTGTTTCAGACATGCTGTTCCCTCTTTGTCTTCATCTACATCATCCTTTCTGAGAATTTTCTTTCTGCCATAATGTCTCCACTTCAGGACCCACTCTGATATTGCGACAAGTTCACCGGAAGTTGTGTCGATTCCCACATACACAGTGCTACCAGAGGATCCATGACCTACGACGTCATTATATTTTTAAATGTTTAGACATTTCAACAGATTGTCATGAGTATACATTACATAAACTAAAACCAATCTCATTACCTGGAAACTAGTAGCTTAGTGCTCTATTAAAAAAACATGTACCATCATTTAGGAAAACAAGCAAACATGTCAAGACATCAAATTATGGCATAAAAAGCAGATAAAATTTCATTAAACTAAATCCCCTTTTTTCTTCTGCTAAAACATTAATTCAACCTCTGGTATAAGGCATTATTTCTATGACAAAACAACACCTAGAAATCTTATTTATAAAATCCATCAACTTTTTTCTTTATCTCTGCGTCATACCTAGACAGGTTCCCCTGTGAATGGTTCTCTCCCCACGCGTGTTAAATGCCAGGACGACGATGCCGCCGGTGTGGTTCTGACAGACGTGGTCCTCCAACGCTTCACGGCAAGGCGTACTGGTCCTCCTGAAAAAAATAACACCAAGCAAACATTAACAATTACCATATCAAAATTTGCATTGATAAAAAAAGGATTATTTTCAATCACAGAGGTCTGAAAGTTATTTTGGAAGCCGATATTCTAATTGCTGTGAACCTTTGTCTCCGTGTTTTGATCTCCTTTACTTCTGTGTTTGCGTGGACAATGAGGGGGGAGGGTGATACAGAGGTTCTGGGTCTCCGGACAATTCCTGGGGTTCCCACGGGAGAAATGTTTGGCACATATTCAGAGGACGGAGATGATGGCACAGAGATAGGTTCCTCTTCAACCTAAATATGATAATGAGATTTACATGTGTACTGGCCCTGGGGCCATAAAGCTTAAACCAGCTCGCTTTTGATCTCAGTCTTACTTTTACACAAGGAATATGAAGAGGAAAAGTGAGACTGAGATCAAGAATGAGCTGTTCTTCGTTTTATGGCCCCAGGGCCTAGTCATAAAGTATACAATTAAGCGAAAGGCAATAAATTATTAGGCAAACTATTCTGAAGGGAAAAAAATGGAAACCATATTTCATTGATTATATAGTGTGAGACAATCTAGTTGTCATTGAATAAGACACCTGTTTTGTTTCCTCTTTTCGTTTCTTGTTTTCTTCCTTTAATGCTTCTTTTCTTCTCTGAATTTCAATTTCTAGACTTTGTAGCTAAATTAAAAAAAGAATGTGCATTATTTTTCATTTCTTTGAATGATTTATTTTGGAGATTCTGGAAAGGAAAGTATTTTATTATCTATGCTATCATGTAAAAACTGTTTCCAAAATAGCTACTATTTTCATCACAGTATATTCTGCAATAATCAGTTTGTATGCTTGTATAGTCTTATTGTACAACTCCCTGCCCACACCTCTTTTTCCTCTTTCTTCTTTAGTCTCTCTAGTTCTTTTCTTTGCTCTTCCTCTTTTTGTTCCTCTTGTTTTCTCTTGTTCAACATCATCTCCTCGTAAAACGATTTGGCTGGCGGCTTGTTGTGTGCATGTAAATACTGCTGCACATGCTGGGCTATCTGTAGCAACATTTCCTGAAAAGTTTGAATAAAATGTCATGATTGTGCAAGTTTTTGAGTTACCTCACAAATCAATATCATCAAACCATTTTGATACATGTACTAAGTACAAACATAGTTATAAAGTCAGTGATTGGAGAAATTTTTGAGCCCCATACAAAAGTCACACTGAAGTGAAAACTACCAAGTAAATCAAATCCAGCATCCTCTAAGCCGAAGTGTGCATTCCTTTTGTATGTAATTGTGATAATTTATAGGTAGTTGCAGTTACATTTTGACATAATTATTCAAAAATATTTGAGATGACATGTAGGGACTCTCTACTGAATGTTTCATAATTTCTGTTAAAATTTACAGTCATCTTTTTATAAGTAAATTAATGTCTTCTATATGTTTTGGTGAATAAACAAATTAAAGATATTATATAAAAAAAAATGAATCAAAGGCATTTAGTACACCATGAGAAGAGAGTTCATAGTATGTGCATTTGATCCAACAATTTAACATTTTACTTAATCTACATTAGGTGCCTCTTTGAAATCAAACTAAAAGTTTAAATTGAATATTAAAAAAAATTCTTGATTATCATTAATTTTCAGCATGTCAGTAAAAATGGCTAGATATAGGACACATTACTTCACTTTACGTGTAACATACTTCTCCCTTGTATTCATTGGCGATGGAGTCCACTTCTGATTTAAGGCGGGAGAGCTGGGAGTTAGAAAGGCCTTTTGTATTTATGAAATTAAACTCAGGAATCCTGAAATCAGAGTGAATATTAATCAGTATATGTAAGTATGTCAAATTTTCATTACATGAAAATTTAACATTTTTGAAATTCTAAACTATTTACATAGGTGATTTATGACAATGATAGTAAAATTTGATGCCAAAACCGTAATTTTGAAATTAAATATATTTACATTTTTTAACTTCTTGCTTTGTCGGAAAATGTGATTTATACCTTAAAATTCCTATTTTATTGTAAGGGTAAAGTTCATATAAATGTAAGAGCCACTGTAACAGCCACAAGCGTGAACCTTGATTTTTGTTTGTGACGTTGCATTTCACAGCATTCAACATTTGTGAAGTCATAATAAAACCCGTCATTTTAACCTTTCAGTACCCTGTGTGTGACAGTGTTATAACTGCAGTAGCTTTCCACACACTTTACATGCAAAAAATATGTTGAATGTAAATATATATATTTGGATTTAACTTTCCCATTTTTGAGAATAATAAAAGAAAAATATTTGCAAATATGTTTGAATCTTACATGAATTAAAATAATTTCTAATACATCATCCAGTGATATCACAAGGATAGTATATTAATTCAAAATCAATTAAACAATTGCAAAGACATTCAGTTGAAAATCGGAGATAAATTCAATGTGAGGCATTATAGAATAGTAAGATTTAGGTAATACCACTATTAATCCTCAACAAAGCTTCTATTAAATCAGAAATTTGACAAATGTACGCTGGCCTTCACACATTTTATGTCATCCTCATATGAGGGGTCCTGAGTCCACTCCTGGCCACACATGGACTCAGGACCTCTAACAATGTGGGGATGATTTTTTGTACTTTCATTCGATTAATACTCACTCCAGTGGGTATCTGGCAGGGCACTTTACATGTAGATCCACTTGAACGTGGTTTTCTTCATGGTGTCCTATACTCTCTTGCGGTTTAATAGTAATTTGAATCTCAGGTGGTCGCTGAACCTGGTTTAAAATTTGAAGTTCAGATACCACCAAATCTTTTTTTTTAAGTGGTTATGTCAATATGATTAAAAGACCTTGGATTAATTAACCCCTTCACAGTAACTGCTGTACTGCTCTTTTGCAAGGCAAAATGACATAATTTGGTGAAATATGACGTCACGTTAATTGTTTCGTTTACGTTATCTAATTACCTACCTACTAAAAATTCGGCAAAGTATATCAATTTGCCCTGCAAGAGAGCAGTTCCGCAGTTTTCGTGCAGGGTCTCCTTGGCAATATGTAGGCTTTTTTTTTTAAATAAAATGTTTACAGTAGTTTACTTTTTAATTAAAATTTTTAATTTAAAGAAAGTAATACTTGTATGTAAATCATTCTATACACAAATTCATTGACACAGAACTGATAAAGTTATAATATACAAAACATGCCTTCCATGCATCCTTTTCCCTGAGGTCTACCACATCCCCCGTGTAAATGGCCTCCAGCGCTTGTAGCTCAAACTCCTGCCTCTCGGAGAGAGACTCTTCCGCCATACTGGCATCAATCACAGATGGTCATTTGAACTTTCGTGTCTTTAAACATGATTCAAAATAAAGTATCCGTTGCATCGTTGGCATTGCATTTGATGCTGCTCAGGATTGTTTTGAAAAATATTAAAATCCCGATCCCGATATTAAGTCAGTTCAGGCAATTTTTCGATCCCGATCTTAAATCCGATATCAAAAGCTTGAACATATTATTTTTACGTATTTTGGTTTTTGTAATAGAATGGGAATAGCAATAGTAATATTTAAATTTCATGTTGAATCATGAGTCACTTATATTTGTTACAAGAGGTCCATGGGCATTAACAGTCACCCGAGAATACTCATAGTTTGACAACCCGATATTATTACACATAAAAGAAAAGATATTTATATAGGTCCGGGTGGGAGATCAGACTGATTCAAGGTATTGTGTAGTACAACTTTTTTTAAAAGAAGTGGTTTCTATGGAAGTGGATGATGACCCAGTGGACTCTGTCCAATGTACCTGATATTTTAATCAATCCTTGCTATAGTAATTAAAAGCACTGGAATCACAAGAAACTGGTATATATCCAATATTCAAGGATTTCAGATATATAGAGTGAAAAAAAAACAGAAAGTCAGTTTTTCGGACTTCCACATTTCTTCAATAATGTATTTGAGGTATTGATGTTCTGGAGACTAAAGTCCATTTGTATGTAGTTGATCGTGAAGGATAGATAAAATGACATGTTTATGGGTAAAGGAGTATATGATAAACCACAAACTAAGGAAAACAAGCTAAATAGCAACATTTGATGTCCTTTGTATTTACACAAAACATCAATAAAGTTTTCACCTCTTTATGTCCCCAAATTCTTGCCAAATTCACATCTAATGTGCACCAACTTTCTTAATGTATTACTCAGATGTAAAATTATAACTATTAATATAAAAAAAAAACCAAAACTATAAAGCATGTTTTTTATTAATATATGTACAACAGTTTTAAACAAAAGACTCATTGGCAGTCAGCAGCATTGCATGTACTTGTAGATACATAAAGGCACTGCGTATTCTTGCAGTGTTTACACACAATCAGGATGATAATTCACATGTATGTGTGTACTATTAACCCCACTCCCACAATTAATTCATCTAAACAATAAACCACATATATTCATCCCATTGTGAAATCAGATATCAAAAAGAATAAAATATATTGAACACAAAACTGTTTAAACAAAAACAATGATTTAAATTCTAAATTCTTCTTTATTACTTTACATTTCTCTACATTTTTTCACATTGTGTAAGTCTTAAAACAAAATTCAGCAAAAACTGACAAAAAATAAAAACAAGAAATTATCATGATATAACCCTGATACTTTCAGACCTGAGTCCAAAGAAAATATTTTCATTCATGAGTATCTTCAATCACCCTGGCTTAGCACTATCTGTGATCACCTCCTCTGGTTCCCTCCCTTGAAGTAAAAGTCTATTCCTTTCTGTGGTCTATGAGAAGACCCACCTCTGGCACCTCCACTTCCCTGAACAAAAAAAAATCATCTCTAATTGCAATTTGAGGCATCTTTGCTAGCCAAGGTTTCAATTCAAAATCCTTGACTTACATTACAATACAAAAATAATTTGTCAAAGAATTAGGTTCTTACATCTCAGGCACTTGACCTTAAAACATCTTTTTTTATAGGTACAAATTTATGTAATAGTACAACGAATTATCTACCTATAAAAAATATTTTAAGAAATGTGCGTTACTAGTTACATTTTATTCAACCACACTTACAGAAGCTTTGCTGTAATGGCGGCTCCATTCTGGGGCTACATGGACAGGATTTGGATAAGTCTCCCCTAAGGTCACTCCTGCTTTCTCTAGAATGCCCCGACTAAGTGTCCACACAATATGTACAGAACCCCCATGGACATTCTTCAGCTCTGGGACCCATGTCCTTACATAGTCACCCTGCCATGAAATTGATGCTGTTTAAAAAGCTAAAATGTGATTTTTAGTACATTTGCATGTTTAGATTATGTGATATCAAGAAAACAATTGAAATTAGTCTTTTCAAACTACAGTCAAACTTCGTTATCTCGAACTAGATGGGACTGTTTAAAAAAACTTCGAGATATCTGAGTATTCGAGATATCGAGGGTAAAATACTTAAAAAATAAGTAGTTGGGACTTACAAATCACTTCGACATATCCCATGTATTTGAGACATCAGTGTTCGAGATATTGAACTTCAACTGTAGTTTATCAAATATTCAATGGAATTATCCCATTTAGTTGAAGAAATATACACTTATTGATAATAAAAATCTACATGTCTGGCTTTAGGGTTCCATGAAGGAAATTCTGACCTCACTATCATAATCAAATCCCTGTTTAACAACATTGAACTTCCTGTCTTCTCTAGGATCATTTCCAATTCCTGCACTGTATAGCCAGTTACCATAGTTACTGCACACATCATGATCCAACTGGAAATTATGAACTTTCCATTATATCAAACAGTAAAAAAAATAAATTTTTGAAAATCATCATAAATTTGAATCTTTAAAAGCTTCATTCATTACCAGCATGGATTCAAACCACTCTGCTCCTAAGCGCCAATCTAAGTGCAAGTCTTTTGCTAAGAAACTGGCAACATTCTGAGAAAGGAAGACAAAAGAGAAATTACTGCCATTAATCAAATAAATTCAAATTGTTTTTAAAAACAACTGCCAGTAACTGTACTTTTTCTGACAACTTATGGTATTCTAGAGTACCTACCTGCCTGCCCCTGTTGGACATGAATCCTGTGGCTGCTAGCTCCCTCATGTTGGCATCAACAAATGGCACACCTGTCTTTCCCTCTACAAACCACAAACTTGGAATGAAGTCAGCTTGTTATTT
Source organism: Magallana gigas (assembly GCF_963853765.1). NCBI lineage: Eukaryota > Metazoa > Mollusca > Bivalvia > Ostreida > Ostreidae > Magallana > Magallana gigas. The sequence goes on along the minus strand of NC_088858.1, from coordinate 5,024,161 downwards.
AGAGAAATATTCTGTTTTAAATAGATCATTATTTGTGAACCACTCACCTTTCCAGGCACGGAAAAGCTGTTTATCCTGCTTCCATCTGATATTTTTATTCTGGATACCTAAATATTTAAGTTTTTTGTTTTGGTCAATTCATTTGTAAGAAGTTTAAATGTTTGTAGTAATAACTGACAAAATATACTGTGGTAAAGATCTTGGAGATTCTTACCTCCTTCATAAAAAATCTGATTTCCATACTTCATTGCTACATATCTAAAATAGTCTCTCCAAATGAGTTCAAACAGAACCCAGTATGTGGAATTATTGGAAGTTCTCTCGTTCTCATAACGCTTTACTTCCCAGAAAATGTGACGAGGAGAAAGAGAGCCAAGTGCCAGCCTACAAATACAACAGAATCATTCAGGTGGTAAGAGATACCTCCATATTGTGACATACTTCTGAACGAAATAAACAATAAAATCAAGTATAACTTTACAATTGTTTTCTTTCCCAAAATTGTTACTGTACAGCATAATGCAATGGGTAACAGGGTTTACTATGAATCTGTAAGTTAAATCCTACTGGGGCTTTTATAATTTTTACCTTTCCAAAAAATTTTAAAATATATTTGTTGGTCAAACATTGTAAAATTTTATCATTTTAAAACTGTGATATATTTTGATCATACATGTCATCTACTATCCAAATTAATATCGACAGGTGTCCCATACCACCTTAAACTTTCTTACCTAGATTTTGATGTGAATCATTATATAGCTTAGGAGATAAGAAAATCACATATACTGTCAACTTTTTTATAAATAAAATTGACTTTCACTCCTACCAGACTGAAAACTTGGTAGAGTAGTCTGCCCCTAATAGACCATTCCGGGTTTCTTTATAAGTAGCAATGGCATCGGTTTCCCACAGGTAATGGTGAAGTCTATCTATGGCCACTGACTCCCCACCCAGAAAATCCACCACAGATCTGGGATCTGTCACTGGATCTGAAATCAAAGAAAGGAACATTCTGAAAAAAATTTCCTATTCTGTAAGAGACCTATATCACAGATATGAAAAGCATCATTATTTATATATTTCCCTTAGTTGTATTTATACACATGATTGCAATATACAGTACATGATGAACTACCCAAGTACAGTGTACATAAAAAAATCAATGTAAAAGAGTGTTTACCTTCCACTCCCAGGTCTTTATTTGTGGGGATCTCCCCCTCCTCTACTCCCTCCGGCAGAGGCCTGAAGGACTTGGGCATGTCCAGGCACTTTCTGACAGGTGCTTGCGATTCAACCCGTTTTCTGAACTGTGTGTACACATCAGGTGTTCTTAAAGCATTGAAAGAAAATGTACAACCATTGTGCTTATCAGATTTTAATATACTATTGTTTAAGTAAGAGAGATAGAAATGAATACAGATTGCCACTTACTGGGATGGAGAGAATGGGAGATCTTCACGGTGGTATAACGTGTGACCCCAGAACGTTTTGATGTTAACTCCACAATGTTTTTTGATGGATTTCTCTACATCCAGTTCCTCTTGAGTTACCTGCATATCATACTACTGTTACAGCTTATTTTATTAAGAAAACAAAAAACAAGTGTATGTAACAGAAATATATCACATACAACGTATTCAACCAACCAGCTCATTGTAGTTAAACTCTTTTTCTTTTGTTTTCAAATATTTTTTCTTCTTGTAATAATGCACATATGAAGCAGCATCACCATTTTATTCAGTGTAGTGTACACAGTCTATTTGTAATATCTACTTTCTGCTTCAACCGTTCATTAAAGGTTTGATAATACAGTGGGTTCAACTGAATTAGATAATGGTTTAACAGATATAATTTTGATTTTCTGATAAAATATTAGAACACCTGTTTACTACATAATATCCCTTGCCTATTTTTTTCTATTAGTTTGACAGGAAAAATTGCTTTCTTTTTTAAACTGACAGGATTTTATGTTATGTAGCAAAAATAATTCCCTGTCTCATAAACATATTGCTCTGTAGTGAACAATGATCAGAAAAGTTTGAAGAAGCAGTAAAAATTATTGTAGCAAAGAATCAGGACTGTTTGCATTGAAAATGCCCTTCTCCAAAATGAATTATTTTTAATTTTCAAATTCAAGTACACAAGTATCTACACACACCTCTTCATGGAACACGACTGAGTGAACTGAACTTTGACCTAACATGTCAATCATCTTCTTTAACTCCTCATGGGGTTTACCTTTCCTGACTGCAAGGCCACTGGAAAAAACCCACTGTCACTGGTCACTTATGTTAACAAAACAAAACCAATTGTGTAAAGCATTAGTGCTCATTCTTTTACAAGTATCAATCAGGCTGGAAATTAACAGCTTTAGCCTAACCTGCCCCTTATCTTGAGGTTCTTTCTTAAGTCCTGTATGCTCTCGAGTAGAAATTTTGTTCTGTGGGGTCCTGTCTTAGGAAACCCAAAGTGATAGGTTCCTCCAAAATGTCTGGGGTCAAATATGTACATAGGCAGTACGAAGTCAGCATTTCTGTTAGCCCACTGCAGCACCTGCAAATATAGACATAGAAAAATTAACTTTAATTTTTGAGATGTCAAAAATTACAGAAATGATTACAAAGAGACAATAGGAAGTTGCCCTTATTAAAATTTTGTAGAGATCGACAACGAATGACTTGTGCAACTCAACAGTGACTGTAATTCATGTTGCATGCTTGTCAGCCTTGATAGTACTGAATATGATGTTCGGTTTCTGTCGGTGTTGCTTTGAGCATGCTGAGTTCGACATTTATAGACTGTTTAAAATTAGATATAGTAAGTTGGCAAGTAGAAATTACAAAACAAGACAACAGGAGATACTTCCCTGCATCTGTAATTAAAATACCTCATTGTCATGAATTCGCAGATCATTTCTAAAAAGACAGATGATGGTCTTTCCTTTGGTACCCATTTTATTTGGTTACGCAATCATAATTTATGATCGTGCTCGATGTTCGTTTAAAGAACATCGAACCCGACTAGTATAACCCGAAAAAATCTAACGTCGGCTTTCGCGCGGACTCACGCTGTGTAAACTGTTTCATATACCAAAAGGGTGTGTTCTCCGAACGCCTACTCATCAATTAAAAATAATAATTGGTCAAGGCAATTATGGGGCCCTCTAAGGGAACACAGGTAGACTTTACCTGTATATACTTTAGGACACAGGTAGACTTTACATATACGTATATACTTTGGTTCACAGGTAGACGACATTGTCTTATTTTTAATTTAAAAAAATAAAAAGATGCAATAAATAGTGCTAATGGCTGCATGTACCTGAAATTATATTAAAAATACCATATTTTTTTTAAAAACCTAAATGTTTCAGTGAAATAAAATAATCATTAAATATTATTTAAAAAAATAAAAATAAAATATCTTTCTTCATTTTTAAATTTACATCTTAACAAAATAAAACATTATATCTTAAGGTATAAATTAAAATCAGAGATTTTAAATGATGATTATCTAAATTATGACTGAGATAAAATTATGATAAAAAATCACTTGCTTCAACAAATTTGTCCTAGCTGTGAATAAATGAACGACATAATCTTAAATATTTTTTAATAACAAAGTCATAAAACCATGTAATTGAACATCATTATGGTAAAAAAAATCACTGATATTTTTTACATATTTGTTTTGAAATCAATTACTGTAAAGATGTTGAACTGAACTCATCCAAGCTGTAAATAGATAGATCTTCTGGAGGTGCACTACATCTGGGTGTTCCGCCAGTATCTCAACAGAGAACGACATCCCCACAGGTTTTGGACAACAGCAACACACCCATGCAGCGGACCACACTGAAGTTGTCGCCAAACAAATTATGACAGCCATCTCCATAAGATGTACAGATGAAGTTAGGCCCATCCCCTCCATTTTCAGCGAAGAACCCAACAAACTCCGAGACAACGAATGGGGCGACACCAGCAGAGAGCTCATCGAGAGGCTGCTTTCAACACCGCCAGGTCATCACTCTACAGAGCCCGCAGGAAACAGACACCACCACTTCCAAAGACTACAGCAGACATCAGACTGGAGGGGAAATGGACAGAGACAGAGACGGGACAACCATTCCTTCTACTAGATAACATCTTCCAGAACAACACGATACTTGCGTTTGCGACAACATACAACCTTCAAGACCTTGCTGCCTCCGAGACCTTCTTCTGTGATGGAACCCTCTACACCTGCCCCAGCCTCATCGACCTTATGACCTACGCAGATTCAGCATCGGAACTTCTTCATTGACATAGTGACATTGAACGTGAAAGGACATTAAGACAGACTCAGTGCCCATATTAGTATCTGTGTAAATATTGTTTATATATATTGGTATAAATTATACTTTTTAAAACTTTTTGTCATTTTAAATTGTTATTTATGATTTAGACATCCATGTATTTATGAGTTTGTTATAAAACTGTTCTTTGTGTCAAAATAAAAAGAAAATTGTATATAAAATGTTATGCAATTTTAAAACATTGTTTTATTGAATTACATGTAGTGCTAATAAATTAAATAGATATATTAAAATTGATTCAATGTTTTCTTTTTATTTATGCAACAATTTAAATTATAAAGACATTAAAAATTTAACAAAAATGACAAACTGTTGTATTATTTTTCATTGAAGGAAACACAGGTAAAGTCTACCTGCGCCCCTTTAGAAGGCCCCATAATTGCCCAGTATAATTGAATAATGATAATTGGGCAGTAGGCGTTCGGAGAATCAGCCACCAAAAGATCCCGCTTATATAATAGTGCTATGTCGGGTTGACAGGACCCATCCAGTAGAGTCTTAACATCCTTAATATGTTACAAGTTATATAAGGATATTTTAAAGCAAAGTGTTTTTTTAATTAAGCCTAAGTGATGTGTCTTAAGTAAATATTTTGCGAAAATTGCGTTTAGCTTTTTTAAACGGATTTAATAGTATGCAAAGTATCTTAGAATCATAAAATCCTTCCAAAACTGTGTTTCAGAATAAAATTTTCTCTGCCAAAAAATACACTCGGCAAAGCTAGACGGGGATACAGAATACTTAGATTATACAGATAAAGAATGAATTGGCAATGGAAACATTATTTTATATATATAAACAAAAATTGAATTTTATCTCATGCGCAGTTATTAAAAAAAATTCGCAAGAAGACCTTGCAACACTCTAGCTAGGGCTAGAAAATACATGTATATTATAGAGCGACACGCAAAACGACAAAAGAAGTTTCCGTGAAGTTACTTGATGTTATAAACAGTTAATAAAATATTTCCATTTTTAGAAGGTTTTTGTTAATTTTTAATGATTATCTCATATTATTATATAGAATAGACACTTCAAAATTAGGTTTTAAATTCAACAACATTTTCTTCAAAAAATGCCAGCTGCATGTTTCATTTATTAGATTCCACTTTCGAAAAATGTTGAAAAGTATTTCTGGATGAAAGCGTTATCTCAATTTTAACTCTATCCATATGTATTTTGCAATGAACATTGTTTGTTGTTCATTTATTTAGGATTATTTATTGTGGACGAAATGCATTGTTTGTATTATTATTTTGCAAAGATGACCTTTTGTTCTGTATATTTTTTAAAAGAGTTATTCATTGTGTTTTGATACTTATAATTTATATTTTACTCTATACATGTGTTGTTTTGTTTTTTGTTTGTTTGTTTGTTTTTGGCTTGAGTGGGTTTTTTGTGTGTATTTTTTTTTTTTTTTTTGGTTTGTTTTTTGGCAAAAATGGGTATTATTAACCCTTTTCGCGCTCATATAAGTGTTTTAGTATTTTTCAAATTTTAAATGTACAAGAAGATAATGCATTGCGTAAACTGTTTACATAGACTATGACAAAAGGGGGAGACACTTGCAAATATAAGACAATAAACTATGAAAAAAGGGAAGGAAAAATATAGGACACCATTTACTTCCCTAGCTATTCTCGTTTATATCATTCAAAACACGCAAATAGCAGATTAGCTGGAAAAAATAGATTAACTCGCGGTTTGAATCGCATCCTTAATTAGTTTTATTTTAAAACGTTTATTATAATTATGTATCAAAGGAGGAGGCCATCCCATGGGCAAGCAGTTACCTGGGGCCCTGACCGGTATATATTATGGAAATCAAGACAAGGTCTTAACTCATCAATTCAATTTTTCAATTTATTCTCTCAAACCATTATCATACAATGGTACATGAGGTACAATAACATATTTACATTAAATTGTGATGTCAAGGGTCTAATAAATTATATATAAATTATAATACAACATAGTATTACATGTGTTAGTAAGCATAAGTAAGTAAGAGAAAAAAAAATAGTAATAATACAAAAAGTGGTAGAAAAAAAAAAATAGATCATCATATAAAAATTTAATACAATGTTTCATTGGTGTTCAATACGCGGAGAGTAATAATAATAATAAATGCTAATATAGTTTAGGCTGGACAGCAGAATTGCTCTTGGATATTCAATATAAAAGAGCTTAATTTTTTCAATGTTTTGATGTTCGTTGTCATCAGCAGTTCCCTAAATTTTAATGTACTTGGTTTTTGAAAATACTTGGTACATAGAAATTGCTTACGTAAAGTTAAAAAAAATTTACATTCAAGAATAAAATGGTATTCGTCCGCTAATTTACCACTATTACAGAGTGTGCAGCTTCTGTCATTTACAGGAATTCCATACCATCTACCGGTTTCAATCGGTAAACGGTGATTTGCTGTTCTGAATTTAATAAGTGGTTTCCAAAATTTTTTAGTAAGAATGCCTAAGTATTTTTCAAAACCAAACTTTTGTTTATAAATTTTATATATTTGACCTTTAGATGAATTATCTATATCTTTTGCCCATTTCTGAATGAACTGGTCCTGCAATCTTTGTTTGATGGCGGCAGAAATCCACTTATCATTAACTATTGCAGTACATAGTTCTGTCCAGATATTAGAGAACCCACATGAGTCTAAAATATGTCGTATAAAATCAGTCCATGGATTTACACAGTCATTATTATACATATATTGGTTTGCTAAATATTTGTAAACAGTAAACACAATCTTATTGTCTTGACCTTGGATCATTTTTGTCCAATAAGAAATCATTCGAGAATATACAGTTACGTATAAAGGATAACGACCTGATTCACCATAGACCATATACGATGGAGTACTACTTTTCATACATAGAATATATTTTAAAAATTTCAAATGGATTTTTTCAATAATATCTATATTCTCGTAACCCCAGATTTCACAAGCATAGAGCAAAACCGGCACTACTACTTTATCAAACAAATCAAACTGTTGTTCCATGGGTAGATTAAAAAGTCTTATTTTTCTTATAATACTATACATAGCTTTCTGTGCTTGCTCAACCAAGTGTTTTTTTGCTTTACAAAAAGATCCACTTCTGGAAAATACAGTACCCAAATATTTGAATTCACTCACAATTTCAACAACGTTATTATTATAATAAAAAATGTTTTTTGGCTTAGGGCCTTTTGAAAAAACTAATATCTTTATTTTTTCTACATTGACATTTAGTTTCCATTGGGAACAGTACACATGGAAATCATCTAGTGCTTTCTGGAGATCATCAGCGGTCTCAGACATAATAACCGTATCGTCTGCATAAAATAATAGGCAAAGTTTCAAGTATAACATCAACTCATCTTCAATGGAAGAACTAATACTTTGTAACCCAACAATATTTTTATCTAATAAAAAATCTTCTAAGTCATTAATATACAATGAAAATAAAAAAGGAGATAAATTTTCTCCTTGACGCACACCTATATTACAACAGAAAAAATCAGATGACATACCGTTCATACATATCTTAGATTTTATTCCTTTGTACATATTTCGTATAAAAGCATAACATTTCCCCCCTATTCCATTATCTAATAGTTTATACCATAGACCATTTCTCCAGACGGTAGTGTCGCGGTGTCACCTGTTACAGCTATTTAGCAATTACCCGGTAACTTATAACAAAGGATGAATGACATGCAATCACAAACCGGGTATAGCAAACATGCAGCTTATATAGAACTGTTGTACGTGCAATTAAAATTTTAAAATTAATCGTTGGAAATTTCTTGTACAAGAAATAAAATAGTTATGGTTGTGTGCTATGGCGAACGTCTTGTCCAGCTACCTGTTGAGCTTTTGCAAAAGACCCTATCCGTACATCAATCGTATACATGTGTAGGATTAAAATGCAGGGTATTTTCCCGTTATCATTTTGTCACATCAGCTGTTCTTGCATGTACTATATAGTATGTCTGTTTCACTGTTAATGTTAGCCATAACTCGGTTTGTTAAAAGTACTTACGAGATATTATACTGTACTTGTAAATAGGATATACAATGTACAATTTATCTTGAACTTATAACAATGAACGGTCCTTTTGAGTTATATTGGATTCTTAATGTTCTTAATTCAAAAGTAAACATAAAACTTTAGATTGAAATTTAATCAAACAACACTCTCTCACAGCTAACAAATGGCAATAGAAAACTTGAGATTTGTAATCCACAAAGATATTGATTCATTACGATGAATTATTACATAATCAATTTGTAATATTTCTGTGGTTAAGTTCTCTAATGGAATCGTGTCTTGTTTATTAAATTATTGTGCTTGAATGTTTCACATTTTCAAACCAAGGAAGCAATAAATTAGAAAGTACATTATATTGTATTACTAATCAACGAGAGTTGTTTTATAGCTTGATGACTTTAATTAAACTAGCGCCCGTCAATGTAAAGATTAGGAACAAGATATCTTGTAAGAATTAAAGCCACTCAAGATCTCTTGCAATAAAGACGCCAAAAATGCAGGAATGGTTTTAAGAGACCCTGCTGACAAAATTAGGAATATTTGCACGAAAACCTACTTAAAAAAGTAAGAACTGTTGCAAGAAATAAGAAAACTAAGGTCTGTTGACAGAAACAGGGCTGATAAATCCAAGGCCAGGACTAACAGAGCCACGAACTGTTGCAAGGAACAAGGCTGACAAAAGTAAAACTGCTGACAGAAACAGTGATATGTCATACTAAACAATACTGGAAAAATTAAGAAATTTTGCAAGAAACATGGCTGACAAAACTAAGGAATGTCTACAGCTATAGGATAGGGCTGGAAAAAAACCCCAAGATATGTTGCACAAGCCAAGACTGTCAAAACTAAGAACTGTTGCAAGAAACAAAGTTGAAAAACCAAAAAACTGTTTAAAGAAACAGGGCTGGCAATTCCTAGTGCTGTTGTACAAGACAAGACAGAAAAAATTGAGAACTTTTGAAACAAACAAGGCTGCCAAAATCCAAGAATTGTAGAAAGAGACCCTAGTGCAAGAAACAAAGGTGAATAAACTAGGAACTTTTGACAGAAATATGGCTGCTAAAATCCAACATCTGTTGCAAGAGACAGGGCTGACAAAATGCAAGAGCTATTCCACAAGCTCATTCAGTTTGAGCATTTTGATAACTAATAAGATTTTTTTTTTTACTAAAAACACAAAAGCAATCACATTTAGAAGGATTCTGATAACAACATTCACAGTAAGATTGTATTATCAATTTTTACTAGAGAGGTTCTTCTTAAATAATATACGTACTGATAATCAAAGTTTGGTGTTTTTGTTAAAACCTAAATATTGTAGTTTTCTCCCATCTTAGCAGCAATATTGTTGCCCTTCTTAAATTTTAACATTTTTAATCGAAAAGAATTGTAGTATTGCGACTAAAATACAGGGAAGAAGCTCATACTCTGGTTTTAAGTAAAGTGTTGCTAAATACATGTTTTAAGTAAAGGGGGTACTAACTACAGCTAATTTAGGTGCAATCTGTTTCACAAATTTGGAACTTACATTTACATATCCAGGGGTTTGGATGGCAGCCTGTTCTTGTATTTGACACTTTACTCCTGCTAGCATGGACATATAGTAATATTGTTTTTTGAATAAGGAAAATAAAGTTACCCGCAGATTGTTATACCACTGACAGAATGTACGCATGACTTTATCAACCCATGACTTACAACCAATCAGTCCTAGAGCATGTTGATAATGGCAAGGATGGCAGCCTGTTTTTGACTTGTATTTGACAATTTATTCCTGCTAGTGTGAACTTAAGTTGCACTATAAATTATTGTTTAAACGGTAAATGTAAGTTATTTCGGTTATTACAAAACTATAATTTATACGCAGATTGTTATACCACTGACAGAATGTACGCATGACTTTATCAATCAGTTACCAATCAATCAGTCCTGGAGCATGTTGATAATGGCGATGGCTTAATTCTTCCAAACGCCGGGAACACGCAACTCCGTTTCATCTGTAAATTAAGGTATCAACCGTTTGTTGTTCGAGCTTTGCTTTTATACATGTGGAGGGTATTGACAAAAAAGTCTCTATGGTCCTTGCATACCCAAAGGACAACGGAAGTCTCGTTATCAAAACAACCCCACCAATTATAAAGGCAAATGTGAGACAGGGAAACAAATATACATTTCTGTATGTACATAAGTCTGGATCATTTACCGATTGAGGCGTCCATTAGAGTATCACTTTGTCGTAATTAGAGAGAGTTTCTCCGCCGTCCGTGTACGGCGGGACCGCCGCCATTGATCGGAACCCCCGCGGGTACTGACGGTAACAATCTACATCACAGATCAGTCACTTCAATGTGCACTGGGTAATCAAACAAGACCAAGTTTGACGTTTATTGGACGGATTGCTTAAGTGATTATCTTCTCACGATAATCGTAAGATTCCATAGCTAACTCAGATGTATATAAAGTATATAGTTCCAAATGATTTATTGACTTATACTTATAAAAAGAAGACAATTCTGGCACGAGTCGGGATTACTTATATAGGTATATTAAACTAATAGGATAGAGCCATGTACTCATCTGAATTTTTTTTTAAATCTTATACACCATCTTCGACCTTCCGGTTTTTATTTAAGCTATTTATTTCAAATGTTTTAAACTTGAATCCTCTCCTATTCATTTTACGATTTTTGTTTTTGTATAGCACATAGCTTATTGTTTAAAAACAGCGGTATTAAGATATATTTTACCTCATACAAGCTTTCAAAGCTCTTAAGTTCTACATGAGCAAGTAAAAAAATTAAATATGTTTTACTGTATTTGTAAATGGAAATTGGCGAGTTAATTAAGAACTATGGTGATTTGTAATCTACTGTACACCATGTTGAGGTTTTTGAAAGTTGTAAACAGATTGAACATAAGTTGCTTCAGGGTTTTTAAAAACTTTATTCTAAAGAATCTGTAGGAGTGAATTGCATCGTGTCGTTTCTGAAATGTAACGTGTTATTGGTACATTTTATAAGATGCAAAGTCATGCTTCTTTGTGAAAATTTTTTTGAGGAATGTTGGAGTGATGTGATATAAAACAGTGTACGAAAAAAGCATGCAAATGCTTGATAAGAATGGACTTTTTAATAAGCTAATGATTTGTTTTGATTATTGAAAGGATGAAGAAAGATTTGTTTTATTGACAGATTTAAGAAGTGACTCCTATTAAAGTCTGTTTCAAATGTGATCGGTTAACGAAAAACTGTATTTGTCGGTTGCCCATGAATTATTTATAAATATTTATATATGCTATTGGTAGAGCACTATATTCTACCTCGTTCACCATTAATAGACGCGATTTTCTAATTTAGTTTAACATTAGATAATGGATAAAGGAAACATTTTCAAATCACAACTTCAGAAGCATTTGCGCTTATAACAAACACATTAGTGAATGATTTATGCATGAGGCGCGCCTTGGGTGTGCAAGGAGGACGTTTGCTAGATTAATAAACATATCTATTAATAATACACTCTTTGTTTCTGGAGAGCCGATTATTGAGTAAGTAGTGTTCCTCCCACAAGATGATCCCTTAAGTGTACATCACTGTTATTGTTATAACTACTGTTAGACAACCCTCGGGGTGTAAACATGACGGCCGATAGCTGCAGCATCAGATATCACAAGAAAACAGGGCTGTTTTAGTATTTTTCATCTACAGTTTTGATATCATTCTTATCTGAATCTTGCAATACTCTTTATCACCCAAAACCACTGTAACTTATTGTACCACATTGCCGTAAAATATACGATATATACTTTCTCAAAATATAACTGAGGTGATTTTCCTGTAGGTTAACAAACCACCGTGAAAGCGCCATTTCAATCAAATAATTCGTAGGCAAGTAACCACAGTACATTGATACAAAAGAACGTGAAGTCATTAACTCTTTAAAAATTAGAATTGCAGCGATACTGGATCTCAGGATTGTACGCCTTTTTTGTTGCTTTGAATAGAATCAATGCAAAACGATTTTGTTTCAGAAAGTTCAAGGGGATTACAGTTATTTTACTGCAACCCCTGCACAGGCAAACAACGCAACCTATTAGCAGAATTGCATAAGCCCAATTTTAAACTAAGGAATGTGGTAAATTTTTACAGGATCATTTACGATTCAGAAGTAAACATAAAATAAGAGAATCGTGATTCCTTTCTTCATAAGAAATATTTTTTGCAATAAATCCAGTCTTAATATTAAACTTGCTTAAGATTTATTGCAAGGCCAACTTTCCTTAAACGATATAAAACAGATTACAAACAGCGTATAAACGTCTACACGGATATAGGACCGCTCTCCCCGTCTGATTTATTACAAACTTAACTTCAGTAAAAAAAAAATTGACCTTGTTCCTACCCCAAGGAAACACGGATCCTTTTAACAGAATTTGTATATTATCATTTCCGTTTGTTTCTAAGTGTAAAAACCAACTTATTGCTTCACATTGTCTATTTGTTACAAGGTGTAGTAAAGCTACAATACTCATTGTCTATTTGTTACAAGGAGTAGTAAAACTACTCATTGCAGATTTGTTACTCGGCGTAGTAAACTAACTACACATTGTCTATTTGTTTCTAGGTGTAGTAAATCTACCATTGTCTATTTGTTTCTAGGTGTAGTAAAGCTAACTACATTGTACACATTATCTATTTGTATCTAGGTGTAGTAAAGCTACAAATTGTCTATTTGTATTTCGTTGTAGTAAAGCTACACATTATCTATTTGTTTCTAGGTGTAGTAAAGCTACCATTGTCTATTTGTATCTCGGTGTTGTAAAGCTAGTCATTATCTATTTGTTTCTAGGTGTAGTCATTGTCTATTTGTATCTCGGTGTAGTAAAGTTACACATTATCTATTTGTTTCTAGGTGTAGTAAAGCTACACATTGTCTATTTGTATCTCGTTGTAGTAAAGCTACACATTGTCTATTTGTATCTAGGTGTAATAAAGTTACACATTGTCTATTTGTATATCGGTGTAGTAAAACTACACATTGTCTATTTGTTTCTAGGTGTAGTAAAGCTACACATTGTCTATTTGTATCTCGTTGTAGTAAAGCTACACATTGTCTATTTGTATCTAGGTGTAATAAAGTTACACATTGTCTATTTGTATATCGGTGTAGTAAAACTACACATTGTCTATTTGTTTCTAGGTGTAGTAAAACTACACATTGTCTATTTGTATCTCGTTGTAGTAAAGCTACACATTGTCTATTTGTATCTAGGTGTAATAAAGTTACACATTGTCTATTTGTATATCGGTGTAGTAAATCTACACATTGTCTATTTGTTTCTAGGTGTAGTAAAGCTAACTACATTGTAAACATTGACTATTTGTTTCTAGGTGTAGTAAAGCTACACATTGTCTATTTGTATCTAGGTGTAATAAAGTTACACATTGTCTATTTGTATATCGGTGTAGTAAAACTACACATTGTCTATTTGTATCTCGTTGTAGTAAAGCTACACATTGTCTATTTGTATCTAGGTGTAATAAAGTTACACATTGTCTATTTGTATATCGGTGTAGTAAAACTACACATTGTCTATTTGTATCTCGTTGTAGTAAAGCTACACATTGTCTATTTGTATCTAGGTGTAATAAAGTTACACATTGTCTATTTGTATATCGGTGTAGTAAAACTACACATTGTCTATTTGTTTCTAGGTGTAGTAAAGCTACACATTGTCTATTTGTATCTCGTTGTAGTAAAGCTACACATTGTCTATTTGTATCTCGTTGTAGTAAAACTACACATTGTCTATTTGTATCTCGTTGTAGTAAAGCTACACATTGTCTATTTGTATCTCGTTGTAGTAAAGCTACACATTGTCTATTTGTATCTCGTTGTAGTAAAGCTACACATTGTCTATTTGTATCTCGTTGTAGTAAAACTACACATTGTCTATTTGTATCTAGGTGTAATAAAGTTACACATTGTCTATTTGTATATCGGTGTAGAAAAGCTACACATTATCTATTTGTATCTAGGTGTAGTAAAGCTACACATTGTCTATTTGTTTCTAGGTGTAGTAAATCTACCATTGTCTTTTTGTATCTCGGTGTTGTAAAGCTAGTCATTATCTATTTGTTTCTAGGTGTAGTCATTGTCTATTTGTATCTCGGTGTAGTCATTGTCTATTTGTATCTCAGTGTTGTTAAGCTAGTCATTATCTATTTGTTTCTAGGTGTAGTCATTGTCTATTTGTATCTCAGTGTTGTTAAGCTAGTCATTATCTATTTGTTTCTAGGTGTAGTCATTGTCTATTTGTATCTCGGTGTAGTAAAGTTAAATATTGTCAATTTGTTACTCGTTGGATAAAGCTACACACTGTCTATTTATATCTAAATGTAGTATATCTATATAACGTCTTTTTGTATCTCGGTGCAGTAAAGATACTCATTATCTATTTGTTACTATGTTTAGTAAAGCTACTTATTGACTATCCGCCTTTCGTTGTTGTGAAGCTTCATGTACATGAATACATCGTGCTATTTCGCTATCCGTATATCTACAAAAACTCGCTAAATGTACGTATTCTATTCAGCTGTTGATTTAAAAAAATTTCAGCAAATCGCTTTCATAAAAAGATATTAAGAAGATTACAGAATATCTTCAATATAAATTTCGTTTTACGTCTCAGTTCGAAATTTAATGGAAGGATTTTCTCCCAATACCATGAAAAAAATATAGATAAAACATGCAACCAGGAGAGAGTTAAGTGGAAATTGAATTATCGCCGTGTTTTGCAAGTGCAAAACCTTATCAGGCTGTGTAAATTCGCACACTTCGCAAAATTTTAAAATACGATTCTACTTTATCTGTATGTTTACGAGAAGGAAATGATTAATGCTGCAGTGACATAAGTCATCTACCTTGGCCGAATATCATTACATTCACCTTCTGAACATGCTGGTCAGTGGCACCAGCAGCTGAGGACACCAGACAATAATTGGCTTCACATTACATCGTGGTCATACCGTTTACCTGCTCTCGCCAGTGATTACAAAAATATGGCAATAATCGATATTTTTAATTGTTATTAGCTAAATTGGTGATAACAAACGTCTCAATTTCATTGGCTTAGATGACGAGGATGTCGGCTGCGCGAAGCTAATCGATTGTTTCTTGCAACGAAAATCTTTACTGTGGAATAGTGGATACTATTGGTATATAGTGAGATACAAGAGTGACTGGTGCGGAAACTATTCAAATAATCAGAAACTTCCCCTTTGATACGTTTTTATTTTTCGACAAATCTATCTCTTGTATGAGGATCTGGGAAAGCGCCAGGGAGTGAATAGATACTGCCAACAAGCTGTTAAGTGACGTGTATAATTGAAGAAATTTCTGTATAAAATCTCGTCTGGGCAGCGGGACAGAAAGATGCTTGACTGACGCTAACCTTTCTCCCCCAGAATGACCAACGATACCTGAGCATTGCCCAATGCAAGTAGCAGCAATCCCAGTGTTCTCTTGATGGCGATAGGGGTCCCGTACATGACGAGGTAGGTCCAATGTGTACGTTATAGCATTCGTATTCTTGTTTTAAGGGGGCTGGATGGTCATGGTCAATTTTGGACTATATTTTTCTCCTAAGACGAAGAGTTCTGTATATAGATTTAGCAAAAGTTTTAAATTTCAAACCGAAAATATATGGATTTTGTTTATAATTGATACTTAATAACGAAACAGATCAGATCTGAAATTTTAAGGAAGATCTTATGGTTAATTTTTTGACCACCCAGCCCCCTGAAATTACTACTGTTTATTTTATTTTATAAATCGCCATACTCACTGGTACTGTACTTATATGATGATAGATTTGACTCATTTTATGTCATCTTGACTTTCTGTAAACAACATACAATATACACCTGTATGGTTTGAAGCTTCACATAAGTTAGTGTTTATCCTGTAGAATCTGTAAACAGTTTTCAAAAATTAATATAGGTATTTTCTTCTGATTTTAATAATCAAGTTGAGCTGATTATTTTTGCTTCGATGAGCATACCACTGCACATCAAAAAAAGTTCTTTTTATCAACCATACACCAATAACAGAGCTATATTGCATAATGTTTCAAAGAGAAAGCATATCTCTTAACATGCAAGGTTCTATTTAATTTTATGCTAAATAAAAAATCAAACATCAACACAAACAGACACTGTTTCGTAAGTAGGCTTACATTGCACACATTTCCACAAAACTCGGTTTATTATGACAAACTGTTTACAGTGATGTAAACATATCATTTCTGAGCTTACACAAGATTGTGTATCTATGTAAGTAGGTCTAAGCCGGCCGCGTGTACTCTGCTGGACCTATTACGTTGGAGTGGATGTATGAGAGTTGTCTTGTAACCTTGCTGACCAGTCGATCAGTCGATAACTAACTCGCCCCGCTAATGAGATACACCGATATCACTAATTACAGGAAACACTCATAAACTATTGATCACGACTTTTCCCCATCTATATACTGGTACACACCAAACAGACTCTCTACAGTGGTATACATATCCAAACACCGAAGGATAATTTTTGTTTGCCCGGGGGTGGGGGGGGGGGGGGGGTTCCGAGGCTCATTTTCCTTAATTTTTTAATTCTTTTTAATTTTCTTGAACGTCCGGCCCCTCCGACCCCACCACCAAAATCCGAGCATGAATTAGATTTGAAAGTTTAATTTAGTCGGTGACACTTGACCTTTGACCTGTATGGCTAAATGAATTCCCGGTTTCCATCATTAAAACCTACATCAATCAATCAATCAATCAGTTACTAGAAATCTAACCCAATGTATGATTTGGATTTTATCAATCTAGTGACAAGAAGTGTATTCAATGTGAACTCATTTCATACGGTGTATTTGTGAACGGCTGTTACGTTGACCCTTTATGTAATTGTAAATTTCAGATAGTAAATATTTTAAATCCTTAATTCGACTCTTTTTTCCACCTAACAAAGAGTTAATAAACGTATATGAATTCTTGAATCGTTAAACTAAGACAAACTTGCCAAAGTAATCAAACAGTCTACCATATCTCACGGATAAAAGAGGAGTTTTAATGCCAATAATTAAGGTAATAAACCCCATCTCCCGGTCACTAGGTCGGACTGTCTCGGAAGCTATAGGTTGTAGTACACTTGGTCTGGAATATATCTGAAGATTCTACCAGACTTTGCTTTGATCGTTGAGGCGTTGCACCGCAGAGACCGTGTGAATGTGAATGTTTATCAATAAGATATTAATTTGGGAGATCGACAGACGCTTTCATCACCACATCGTCCTCCAATATCAATGTGATTGCGTGCACTCTGTGTAGAAAGTTATAATCACGGAAGTCCTCCGTCCATTTACCTGATTGCTTCGTACAGTCAAAATATAGATATCTATCGCAGGAAGCCAGCGTAAAAATAACAGATATACAGGTATGGACAACTGTGCGACAGGTGCACCACATGCAGTAAGGATGTACACAAAGAAAGGAAAGGGCGCCCTAAATATTATAATACAGCGGACATGTTTATCAGTTATGATCATCCGGCGTGCATAACTCATTTCTTCCGGGAAATTGTTTGACAATCTAAGAATCTGACCGGTATTTCTTGATTTGTGGTTTCTACATCAGACCCTATTCAGAATTCGGTGTTCGTTGTAAGAATTGTCCAAAGATAAAGCTCTGATATTACAATGTAGACATAGTGAACAGAACGAATGCTGAACCCCCCAGTTGTTAAATCACGATTATCTTCATCACTATCAAACAAAAATGTTCTGACGGAGAAAACCGATTCTTCCAGTTTAACAACCTTTATAAAAACCAGGAGATGTTTCAAGGAATCTGTATCACAATAATACGCGGTATATCCTCTGATCCCATCCAAAAGGCACTCCGCATCTGTTTGACCTAAATCGAAGTATCAATTGTTGTCATTATAAAAAGACGCAGACAGACGGACAAAGCTACTTACAATTGTATAGATACATGACTGCTTCAACGATGGAATTGAAATAGATCTGTACATGCAAGTCTTGCTCCAGTAAAAATGGCATTTAAATGTTATGGCGGACAGTCAAAACATACAAGTCAAGAAGTGAAAAGCTCCTTGAATTATCTAAACCTTGTTATTATCATTCCTAGAATTTGATATTTCCCTACAGATTATAACATGATTTCTCCGCCTCAGCTGTAAGACGCTCTCTGTATAAATAAATGTACAGTGTTTATAGACGGTTGATCGTTATTGTCGTAAACCCGACCCCTTCCCCCAGAGCAGTGGTATATGTTACATTTATACCATTACTGGTTCGCCTCCTGCTAGTGTACAGTTAGCCTGCAGCAATAAAGGTAAGCTAGATTCTTTTGTTAAAATCCCGCGCACCTGTATGCTTCTTAGACTTTGTGATAAGATAAAACAACCGTTTCCCAAGTTTAGAAAATGACGAGGATAATATCTATATTTCGGTCATTTCAGAAATTGTTTGAGCTCGATGGTTTTCATCAATGCACAACAGCAGTGGTCAAATGCCGTATATTAATCATAAAACACAGCTTACCTACGCATTCTTTATGTTAACAATTATTACGAGACGTTGAATTTATGTTACCTGTAATCAAACCATCGTATGTGTGTATAAACACACAATTAATGCAGACAACATAAATAATGCTTCAGGTAACCGAAGAATAAAAGGATATTTCATTAAAAAATTCCCCCCAAAAAATTGTAATACAATGTTGAGGCCAATTTGTTTATAACTTCATTGATTTCACTTGATTTCGTGGACGCTAGTACATATAGGAGCTGGAGATGTAGTATAGGATGTAAAATGGGGATAACTATGTTATTCCAACATTACTATGGAATTTGTTGCTTTTATGGTAGAATAGGAGCGGACTGAACATGTTTTAGATACCATGTACGTAACTTTGGTTTCATATTGCAGAAATTGCAAGCACATGTATTGAATTGTTTTCTGTATGACTTGCAGGGCAATGTAAAGAGCCTTGTAAAAAGACCCTGTAAATTCGATGTCCTCCAACCCTAAGTCCCCTTAGCCGTTCTGGGTTCGATTTCCTCCATGTAGTAATAGGCAGTAAAACTCTTGATTGTTCTCGTTCCCGGAATTTATCAACCGATTTCCTATATAATATGTACAGCGTTTAAGTACAAAACAAAAGGTTCGATTGAGAGTCGAGAAAAATCTACCAATTTTTTAAGACAAAAAAAAAATTCAATGTAGTTTCTTTGCAGGTGTTTTTTTTGTTGTTTTTTTTTTGGGGGGGGGGGGTCCTCACTGCAAACTTTTTATTTATATTTAGCAAATAGACTTCAAATGTACATGGTTTTAACGCTGGTCAATCGATATGGATTTTCAAAGCATGTTTAGATAAATGAATACACTGTGTACACAGTAGACAATGAATGTAGAATTAGTGTCATATTTCACGTATTCGTCAATCAAATCGATTACACAGTAAAATTATGTTAATTCATAAATATCTTTATACACTTAATATGCACAATATTATATCCGATGAAAAAGACTTCAATGTGTCATAATTTCCTAAAAATTATTTTTTAAAAATCCAAAGAGAATGTTCATTAGTCTGGCTACGTCGCTAACCTGAACTATAAAGTCGTTGAAACAGGAAACTAATTTTTGTAATTGTGAAGAAATATCACAACAGTCTAACTTTGAAAACTTTATTTTTACCCAACAAAATCTCTTGAATCCAGGAGCTTCCCGGGGGCTACGCCTCCTGGCCCCCGCCAGGGTTTTGCCCCCTGCCTAGTTCTGGCACCCCCTCTAAAAGCAAATCCTGGATCTGCCCCTGATTTAATTTCACCACGAAGTGAGTAAACCTCATAAACTAACATTGACCAGACTTACTACATTGTACTTTAAATCTTTAAATTTTACAATGCACCATGGCTACACCCCAACCCCCACCCCCCTTCCGAATTAGGGTTTTGACGATTGGCGACACAAATGGATTTTTCTTTTTAACCTTTTTTTTTTGGATTTACCCCCCCCCCCCCAACTTTGTATTTGCTTCCACCGCCATATTGCCTTGTGAATAATATCGTCGTGCCAGTTGAAATATAATACTACAAACATATCACGCTTTTTGTTTGCTAGTGTAAAAAACTTTTTTGTTTCGCATAACATCCGAGATCTCTACGTTTTTCTTCAGTCCCTGAAACGTTTTCGTTTTGAACGAATACGTAGGGAAAGCTGAACGAACGGTCAGCGAATACTGAACGAAAGGTGAGCGAATACTGAACGAATGATGTGTGAACGGCATGTGAACTGTCTGTAAACGGTGAACGCAATTTGGCGAGTAGTTAAACGAGTAGAACGCAAACGAGAGCGAAAAATTAACACTAAGTGATATGGACCAAAAAGAATACTCTTAGTTTAGATGATTTTCAATCGATATGTTTAGATGATTTTCAATCGATATTTGTCTAACCCTTTAGAACCATTGTTGTGACAAACAGCAATATGACGTAAGTCTGTCTATTTGTCTATTTCATCGTTGGCCACTCAGCCATGGCTCATTGAAATCAACAAGATTTGTCTGGCTTTCGATTTGATTTGAACATTTTTTATTGCATTATATATTACAATGGGATTGGGCACAAGTCATAAAAACTTAATTCTCCCTCTTCCTACATGTTGAACAACAAATATAATATTATTGCAAATACACTTCAGTTTGTACTTATACAATAATAAATTACACCAGTACGTAGATATTTGATAAATGTAGTAAGAAAGTTAACGTTATTTAACATTAGTGTTACATGTATGCAAGGATGAACGAGATAAATAGGCTAACTAAAAATAAGCAAAATGTTATCAACAAAAATACTCAGATTTGTGATTATTCAAATCTGCCAGTACCTTGAATATAAATTTGAACAATTGGAAAAAGGTATTCATTTTCATCCGCACTGAGTGAGTTGTCTCCCCAAAGTAAGGAACGAGAGTCCAGAATACGAATTTTGCCAAATCTAGGAAATGTATTAAAGAACTCTTCCCTAACAGTAGTATACTTAGGACAAGAGAAAAAAGAAGTGATCTGCGTCTTCAATATTTCCACATGAACAAAGAGAGCTTGATATAATATTGCATCTATAAATATCTCTGTTTAGCGCACAATTTTGACGGAGTCTTGTGTGTAAAATATTAGTCCGTCGTTTCCCATAACTGAAATAAGGTGGAGCTACTGTTAGAGATTTTGGAAATTTTGTTTTTAAATAAGAATAACGAACTCGAATCTCTGGTATCCAAAGGTAAGGGATTCCATTCATTGACCACAGTTGGAACAAATGATGATTTATAAATTTGCAGTCTATACACGGGTATATTGTAGTTCTGCGAGTTTCTCGTAAAATATGCAGATGCATTACATCGCATATCCTGTACAATATCTGACATATAGTCAGGAACTAAGTTATTGTGGATTTATACATTATATTTAACCTTTGAGTGTGGTTTCAAAATACAAGGATTCTCTAGAAGCAAAAATAGTTAGACCAGTAACCGCAAGAAATAGATAGTCGTCCTACGAAAGGTCCAAGTTTATGTTAAAATGATTCTATAAGAAAATTATTTCAGCACTGTATACTACTTGTTTTAAAGCTATACACGCTATAATTTGCGTCAATTTTGAATGACAGTGAAAACGCATGTGTTTGTCTACTTATAAAAGTTATCCTTAATCTGTAATTTACAAGGGTGAATTCCATCTCGATCGTTACAAAGATATAGATTTTTAATTGTTTATTTTCCTGCCAGGAAAATATACATTTTCATGAATATTGATGAAGGAAGAGCAAACCGACCTGATTGCGCATGTCCGCGGAGAACTAGGTGGTCGTTATTGTTTGCCTAATTAAATATCCAACTTGATTTTTTAATTGCTTAACAGTTGTTAAATTGAAATACATACATGTATAATGAGTAAAATACGCTTGTCATTCACGATACCCTTACTTATAGGATCTATAAATAGCACATAGGGGAAAAACACAGGTCTACGTCATTTTTTTAAAGGAAGTATTCATATCTACTCACAGGCTTGTATTTTTTTCTTTTGTTTGTACTCGTATATGGGACAAATTTATGCTTTACTGAAAATATCCTTTCCTTTGTGAAACTATCACAATTATGAAGATGTTGACCCTTCACCAGTTTTGTTATGATAGGCTAAATTTAGCTGTCGATATCACGTGATAGATTGATATTCACGAGGAGGCATTACTTTCCTGGCAGGAAAATAAATATTTGTTGATATACTTGTTACGTGATCGAATTGAGCATTATAATTAACAGAATAAAGGTAACTTTTATTAGTAATCAAACACATACATTTTCCCCTTTATTCAAAATTGACGCAAATTATAGCGTGTATAGCTTTAAGCACATAATAGGTATTATGTTTCTTAAGATGGAAAGCAATTTGAATATTTAAAATCTTCTCTTACAGGAAATGACTACATATGTCATATTCAGTATGGCTACCCTTTTCCTTGTGGACAGGGCATGCGCCGTGTCGGTTCGCTATAGTGTCATGCTTGATGCCGGGAGTTCTAGTACCAAACTCAGGGTGTATTCATGGCCGGAACGAAAATCCACTTCATCCACGCTACAAATAACAGAGACCTTTTCACAAAGAATAAAACCTTCATTGAGTTCATTTCAGGATAGTTTAGATTTACTTCCGAAGTATCTTCTCAATATAACCTCTATTGCCGAATCACAAGTGCCTTCCAGTAGTCATAACAAAACCCATATCTATCTTCTGGCAACTGCAGGTAAGTTATAATGCACAGATGTTCAAATTATCGTGGTCTTCCTAATATTACACTATAACTTTATCACATGATCAATTAATGAATAAGTTTAATTATCTATGATGACTAGGTCTCCGGTTTTTAAAAGAAGAAAAGGCCACTGCTTTGATGAACATGGTGCGAAATGTACTGTCAGACAAAAGGAACCACGGGTTTGTGTATAGTGAAAGGAGTGTCCGAATTCTCTCTGGCGAGGAGGAGGGTGTGTTCGCTTGGATTACTGCTAACTATCATAATGGATTTTTTTCTTCTCACCAGTAAGTCATCTTTAGTCTATGATGAAAAGCAGTTTGACAAGGGTTATGTGACGTTTTCATTTAAAAATCGGTTAAATGCATTTCATTTCATTTTCAGATCCTTATCAAAAGCAGTTGGCGTCCTAGAAATGGGAGGCGGATCCACGCAGATAACCTTTTTACCCGACGGGCCTCTCCTAGCTCATATGTTTACACTTCGAATCTCTGGAAGAATATATAATCTATATTCTCACAGTTATTTGAATTTTGGAAAAGATTACATGGAAAGGAGAGTAAAAGATTACCTCATACAACAGAACCCACAAGTTTACGACATCCTTAATCCCTGTTCTTTAAAGAGTAAGAGCTCACACTGGTAACATGTTACTAGTATTTGTTAAAGTTGTTGTGTTGTCCAACTGTTAAGAGGGCTCAATGGTTGTAACCATATTAAGTCTATATTTATCTCCTTGAGAAGAAAACTCTGTATAAAGATATAGGAAAATATTCAAATTTTACTTGAACGCTTATTTTTTTTTATTAAATAATAGGTATGGTATTTTAGGTCTTAAACTTATATTAATATGTAGAGCTGATGGGTAATTTTTTGACCATCAGCCTCCTTATCTGTCTCGGGGCTGATCTTTTTATAGTGTTGATTCATTGGAGAATTTTACTCGTATATTCTGTATGTTTCAGATGACAATTACAGTTACGAGTACGGGAACACCACTGTGATATTCCGGGGATCCAGTTCTCCCTCCGAGTGCCTTACGATCATATCAAACTTTCTAAGACTTTCTTACGACACGTGTTATCCCAAGCCATGTGCAATAGGCTCCATTTATCAGCCTTCCGTTGGGTCAGACATATTCTATGCCGTTGCTGTTTTTGCCTTCGTAGCATCTGATTTGAAAGCTACAGATTCTTCAGGGAGGCTTGATATTGACAAGCTGAATAAAACTGCACATATCTATTGCAGTAAGGTAAGGCAACATGGCATCTTTTTAATTTTGTATCAATCGATAACAAAATGAATGAAGATTTTAAACATTTTAATTTGCCATGATATCCTCTAGTACTTTTTACCTCTCTCTTTTCAATGAAGACTATAGATGATGCGGCATCTGTGTATAATGTTCCTCCAGAATTTGGCTCCAATACTTGTATGATGGCGCTGTACATTACAGAGTTGCTTACCTTTTCTTATGGATTTCCGGTGAACACAAAGAGGATTTATTCTTTTAAAGATATCAACGGAAAATCCTTGAGTAAGATTAAGCGGACATTTGTAATAATGAAAAAAAATCTGATTTATAACATAAATTGGTACATTTGTCGATCATTCCATCCTCTTGCTTCAGTTTGTAAAATTGCTCAATTCCCGGAATCGCGATTAAATTGTAACTACATGTTATATATGTATATATCTATGGACTTTCAGACTGGCCGTTTGGTGCGGTGGTGTACGAGGCTGAGCTCCTGGCTAGGGACTATCCGTGTCCTCCGTTTAACCAGATCAACGCTGGGACATCGCAACACCAACTTAGACTAACGTTATTGCAACTGCTCACTGTGTCTGTTCTTGTTTCAGTTTTGTGTTCGACAAAACATGTGTGAGCAATTTCTTCCTGCAGCTGTTTGACCCTGTTATGGGTTTCATTATATCTTTTTGCAACATTAGTTCATGCATATAAGTACATTTGTTTGTCACTATAGCATATATCGTACATATACTGTATTATGAAGTTGAATTTTGGAAATAAAATAACATTGATAAAATGGTTTAGTCCTTTAATATTGTCTCTAATATTGTTAATTTTACTGAAAAAAAATTGGACACAACCCACTTAATATACACACCTTGGAAGGATCGCGTATTGTCGATGAAATTGATAAAGAAGAGGCATTCGTCCCTTTTCTTAAGGATTTAATTATTTACATTATAGTCGGTATATTTCGTATAATTCAAAGGTAAAATTTCATAATTGTACATTTGTAAACATGTAGCTTCGTTTTAATTAATTTACAACATTCAGAGCTACGTGTCAATTTATTTTGACCAGCAATAACGTTATGTATTATTTTATCAACATGTAAACATAATGAATAAAGATAATATTTAATTAAATAATGAAATAAAGTGATTCAGTAAATATATACATGTATATTTGAGCCTTACTGTTCCATAAACAGGGTGATTTTTAAAACATAACTATGCTGAATAAATTATATTAACGAACCCGTAAGTGTCATCATTTATCAAATAGGACCCCTGTTACATAACTTTATAGTATAACTATATTAGTAGATTCATGCAGCTTCATCGGCACAGTTTCAGTTCGTCATATCGGTTTGACTTGAGGTAAACACAAAGTTTACAAAATAAAAGCTTTTTACATCGTTAACTTGTTTTAAAACCCAAACAGTAATTTCAAAATGAACAATATGAAAACGCGAGGTTTTTTTTATTGAGGGAGAACACGGAAGTTTGTTAGGAGTATCGAATGATGTTTCTAGTATTGTGACGTCATTGCCTTGCGAATGGCGTTTCTAACATTGTGACGTCATAAATAACTAAGTCGTCACAAATGCAATAACATGGCAGCATCTTCGAACGTTTTGAAAAATCATATTAATTTTGTTCACAACGACGAGATATGGTAGGTTTTCAAAATATTTTAAAAGTTGATTAATTGTTCATGGATTAGAAAGTCTGCAAAGGATCATTCCAGATACGATGCTTTTTTGATTATCGAACATTTTGTAGATACTAAAGTATATGACAATGATAATACATTGTCATAGAGAAATAACAGTTTTGGCTAGAAGGTTTTGATTCTAAGTTTGTTTTATGAAAAGTATGAAATACCTGGTATTTTAAAAAAGGGGGTTAAACATTCGTGTGGGGAACAAATCAAACTGAAAAGTTGAAGGTAAATATATTTACCCAAAAACATGGTTTAAAAAACACTTAGTGACTGAAAATATAATATCACCGAATGAAATGTAGTTATATTTTCAAAACAATATCCACCATGAACAAGATTTTTAGGGCTTGTTTTAAAACTACCATTGAAGAATCTGCGTGCTACAGCACCAAACCAATATATTTATTGGATTTTGTTTGTTTGCTTGTTGATTATCATTCATTACTGCAGCAGATTTTTAAAAAAGATTTTAATGATCAAAGAAAACCAATGATCAAAGAAAACGAATTACATCAAATCAATTACTTCTTGACATGTACCAATATTTAACCTAAATATGGAATATAGGTGGTTTCAGCATGCATATAAAGTATATTGAAACTCCCTTTGGGTAGACACTTTGATTTTGCAAAACAATTTTATTTTATCATAAATAGATTTTATTGAAAAAACCCTCTAATTTTGAATTTGTATTTTATCATTGAATTTACATTTACATTTGAGCCATTTTATTCCTCCATCTCCTTTACTGCCTGTACTATCCTCCATCATTTTATTCCTCCATCTCCTTTACTGCCTGTACTATCCTCCATCATTTTATTCCTCCATCTCCTTTACTGCCTGTACTATCGCAACCTTTCAGTGGATATTCCCTTTAATATTAAATATCAACTCGCATCGAAACATATTTTGGAGTGTGAAAATTTAATTAACACAAAGAAAAGACATGTTTTATGTGGTAACAAACCCTCAACCTAAAATACTGTAAACGTATTACATTTGGCTGTGTGTTCTATTTAGCGTTTTTGGCGGAATGCGGCTTCCGCTAAGTCAAGTACATCGCTAAATGCAATTCATATATGTATAAAAATAATCAGATTCAGGAATACGCTAATTCAAATTATCGCCAACTTGTTCAAAAATTACTTTACGCTAAATATTGTACTCGCCAAATACTAAACGTTTACAGCAATACATGTAGTTTTATTAGGTTACCTAGTAAGTCTGGTACTCTAACCACTGAGCCATTTCAATCACAACAAATATTGTGGGCATCTCTCCGAGTTTTTGTTGATTGAAAATGGTTCACTTTCCATTAGACCTTAAATATGAAGCAAAGGCCCATTCTATGTACATGTAACAAAAGTGGCGCTATTTGAAGTTTTTGGTACGTATATACCGGTTCAAATCATTTAACATATTTAAGGGTTACAAAATGATGTTACGTTAAATATACATTGTTTGGAGATTTATTTTTTTTTCGAGGGGGGGGGTATCATCTTAATAATAAGGGTCCCTGTTGTATTCGAACTCCAAACCTGTGGGTCATTAGACCAAAGTCTTACAGTACCTATTGCGCTACACCCAGTATTGGCAAAATGAACAATATCACAATTGGCTGAAATCCTCATGCTGTGACGTACTGTTATAAAAAATGTAACAGTCACGGGGTGTCGAGAACCCTTAATCGTAATGATTGATTGATAATATATCTGTTAAATTTACAATGCTGGCGAGCTATATTAGAATATCTACAAGGTATACTTGATTTTCTTACAATCAGATTGAGCTGGACAAACTACATATTGTTTATATATTCAACTGAAGTACGAGTACTCTTGTATATTTAAAGTTGTGAACATTGTTGCTGCAGAATTTGAACTCTGTGAACCAAACACTGATTTTACGGCGTTCTTTCCGCTAAATCCAATCTACCATTGGTTAATAGATTGATCAACCGCTTCGTCTGAAATCGTACATTTTGGTCAATATTTGCCTCGGCCTTTTGAATCACATCGAGACGTTCATTTTATATTACATGTATTGGTTTGTATACTGTTAAATTAATTGTCATAAAAAATTCGTATTGACAAGTCCCATACAACTGATTTCTGCACAACAGTTTTACGTAAGATTTGTTTCATTTTACCAGGAAAGACCACGTAAGGCATGAATCAATATCCCAAAGACGAATATGGCCTAAAAGATGGGGATATTTAGTACAAGAATATAAATTAGTAAGGGTTTTATTCTATACTTTTTATCAATGTAAAACATCAAGTGTATGTACATGTATAATCAACTTGCAACTTTATTTATTCTGCTCTTTATGTATGCACATTTATTATCATTAACAATACAAAAATTGACAATACGAACAGGTTTTAATCAAAACTTTATTCCATTGCAAAGAAGTATAAACAAATAATTCGGTAACTGTTTCAGTTGAGCTGGCAGCTGAAGCATCACCAGTACCAGCCCCCCACACAGAGCGGTTCAGTGACCAGGGGTCTCAAACTTCCCCCCATCCACCCGCCTCGCCCTAGGACTGGCTTCCCAATGACCTCCACCCAGCAGATCGGCTGGAGGTCGTCTAGGAAGGAGTGTCAGTTGGAGAAGTACGGACGCTATGGCCCTGGGCCTAGGTGTCGCGGCCGGTACGGAATTCTGAAGATGCTAAATTGGCCTCAAGAGGGATCCCCATGATTTATATGTTTAAATGTGTATGCAACCATTATACTGAAATGCTGTTTATATTTAATAGAAAATGATATCCCCCAAAAATGTAATCATCATATCTGTGCTCTTTAACAATAAATTTTGAATCAATAGACTTCTTTAATCAATCACAATCTGTTTATATCTTTAGCGTTCTTCTTCATCCTCTTCACTTTCCTCTTCACTCTCCTCATACATTGCAATTTGTCTCCGGTTAGCATTAACAACAGTTAACTCCCCCTCCTCATCTTCATCATCACTAGGGGGTAACATGTCTGCTGGAATTCCCTCATCTGGGTTGCTTTCCTTCACAGCAAACTCTGGTGGCCTACAACACATGAGAGGGATGTAGTGTTCTAGAGAGAATCTTTCAGTACCAATAAATCATCACTATAAGGGGAATCAAATTTGATAGTTGCATTAGATATTCACAAGGAAATATAGGAAATATCTTACCATTTGCCTTCCTCCTGGATATACTTGATTTGATCTTTATACAGTATGCTTATTATTTCTGCCTTCACCTTTTCACCTTCCTCAATAGGCTCAACAAGTACAAAATCACCTATATAATAAAAAATATCACAGCTTTAAGGTAGTCTAAATTGTAAGCAGGAATCAACGTAAACTCAAATATTTGTAAGAGTTATCTGCACGAAATTTATTGTCATCACATCTTTTATGGAAAGCTATCTTAATTGCAGTCGTTATATGAGTCTTTGTATCAAATAAAGATTAAAATATTTTAAAAACCTTAACAGGTTTAAATTTTTCTTACTGTTTAACAACCATACAGGAATAACTATCTTACATGTGGATAGTGATTGAGTACAATGTGCTACAACTACACTGTGTAGAAACGGACTAGGGTAACGCACTTTACACTAGTCCAAGATGGCGATAGGGAAGCATGCTTCAATTATTTTACAGTAAATTTACGCATTTGTCGGGGTAGTATGATGAAATATATAAACTAATTTACATGATTTGAAGTGTATAAACGTGACAATTGTAAAACTTTTGCAGAATCTTTCTTTATTATAGAAAAAAGCAGGGAAAAAAATATAACTATGATTAGGGTAAAGCAAGTTCATGACCAGAGTAAAGATTTTTAAAACTTTAAATTAGGGTTGTTTGGCATCTGTTTTTTTTTTCAAAATTCATTTCAAATATGGTATTCATGAGAATAATTATGTACAAAGACTACAGCTTACCTCTTTTGATCCAGACATTTTTTCTAAACCTTGTGGGCATACTAACAAGGAACCTTTCCTTCTTGGCAGTTTCCACTTCATGAAGGTTGTTTCCCCTGCCAGCAGTCACCTACAGAATAACACCTTCTGTTAGTCCATACAAAATTGATAGGTATTATTTACATTTTGCTTAATTGATACTAAGCCAATACTTACCCTAACAACTTGTTGATTTTCTGTTGGCAAAATGAATTCATCTAGGACTTCTTTGGTGACATGTTTTCTTTTTGTGGCTTTAGACATCTCAGCAGTTCATCTTAAATCATAAAATCATAAATGGAAATATCAAGAACATTGAAAGCGTCAAGCTGAACAAACTGGTGAAGCATTTTCAATTTTCATCAAGCAAGGCTTTATAAGGCAGTTCTGATCCAGATGTTAATGTAATATTAATGTTCAATGTAGGGTGGTGGTGATGGTTGTTGGGAGGGTAATGGGGGAATAAGTTGAATCTCATTCGTACAACTGAGATCTTGTGACAACTTGGGACAGAGTACAGGGGCTCGGTAGCAGAGTATAGTTACAAATGAATTGTTTTGTTAGTGTATGATAAAATTGCACAATTATATGTTTATATTTCACTTTGAATGTCAATCATCATAATTTACATATTTTTAACAGTGAACATTTGATAGCAGTTGTACAAATTGACTAGTTTTGGGTATGAAATTTATGAACAAACAAAATAAGACGTGGTAACTGATAAAGAGAACGTGTATGTAATCGACTAATCATCATGTGTACATTGCCCAAGGAAATTCGGAATAAAAACTGTAAAACACGTGTTATTGAACACTAACTGAGTCTAATATGAAATACAATTTATCCTAATGTGACCTACCTTCAGTAACGAAACTAGTAACTTTTAAATTCCGTTTTATCGTTATTAAATGATGAAATTTTGTTGAAACTTTGCTCTGGTAATACACAAGTGAATACCGAACCCGACTTTATTTAGCACTTACTCTAACCAGGGACCTATATACTATATATACGTCCCTGCTCTAACAATTTCATAATTATAATATAGCGATTTATAGGGAAGATTTTTTCCACTGAATTAAATGGGGTTCGAGCAACAATGGCTGTTATCTACAAAGATGTAAAAATTCACACTGCTTGTGTATCTGAAATTCAGAGCAACTTTTTCTCTATATATAAAGATCTAGATAATCTGTTCCTCCTTTGGAAGAACAGGTGTTTGCAATCTGACCATTCTCAGGCAAGCACTGGATCGTTCTCCAACAGACCATGGGATACAGACAGAACGCACACATAACACTGGACACCTCACAGGCCGGGATGAGACTGTTGATTCTGCTGGGGGCTATCGCAGCCGGAGTTTGGTCACAGGTACCTGCAGGTAAATCGGCTCTAGGGAGAGACCCACCAAACCCAAAGTTTTATGAGGAGAATCATATTTTAAATATTTACAAATCTTAACATATAATTATTGGGTTATTTTTCTTAAATCAAAGTCTCGATCGTAATTCTAGATAGTCTTAATTAAGCCAGATATAAATTTGTTTTTAATTAGATAAAATAAAAAAGAAGATTTAAAAAAGAAGAAAAAATTGAATTAATTCTATTAAATTTAATTCAAAGACAGAAACTCTCAAAATTTCCTGTTGTGTTAATTGGAGGTACGGAACTATAAACCATATGAAGATTGCGCAATAATAATTTCAGGAAGGTGAATACAATGTCAGTGACCCACTTTTATACAAATTACGTACAATGTACTTTAATATATGTTGACTACATTTCAAATTGTCATGTTAAATGATGATTAAAGAATAATTTCCAACGACATAAAACGAAGTTAAGTTATATATGAATATCACATTACTTCAAAAACCGACAAGTATGATATTATATAATCGTAGTTTGAGTGAAAGCCATGCCTAGTTGATTTCCTTGTGAGATTATCCATATGCTTGTATATAGAACCAGATTGGGCTGGTACAAACTTTATCATCGGCCAAAATGTGTCACACTTTGCTAGTTTTGAATTCGAAGATCAAGAATTTAACAGTTCTGTCGAATGTTCTCCGACGAAGGCTTGGCACCGTAATACAAATTCTGCACACACATAATAATACTATACGTTAGTCCCGACACAATAACTTAGAAATCGAACATTCAAGATCGATGACTGGTCTAATCAACGTCAATATACATTTAGTGAATAGGATTAACATGAACATTACTAGTAAAAGCCCCTCCCCTCAACCCATAAGCGTGACTCAACTCATAAAAAAACCAAATAGGTCAATCATATACATGTATGTATTCTAAATACAATTATATATATAGTTCTTTCCTGACGTAAGATTTAACTGAGACATGAAGCATTATTTACAGGATGCAGGTCCAAGCTGGACATCGTGTTCCTGCTGGACGCATCCTACAGCGAAGGGAGCGACAACTTCAAGAAACAGGTCCAATTCGTGGAGAACTTCGTCAACCAATTCAACGTCGGACCGGACGCCGCCCAGTTCAGCGTCATCACGTTTGCAACGTCAGTCCACAACGAGTTTTACCTGAACACCTACTCGACTGTATCAGGCGTGGTAAGCGGCATCCAGAAGATCTCGTACAGACCAGGGGCCACCTACACGGACAAGGCTCTCAGTTATGCGCAGACAGTCTCGTTCCAGCCCCAGCATGGGGGGAGACCGGACGCCGAGAAGATCGTCATTGTGTTGACCGACGGCCAGTCATCAAGCCATGCCAACACCCTGTATGTAAATTACCATTGCTAAAAACGCGGAATGAAAAAGAGGGTTTCGCCTCGATAGAGACACATCGATTATTTCATCATATTATATAAGGATTAATTAAAAAAAATATTAGAATTCATTTCGAATTCATTGTGCGTTTACTCGGTAGCAACTACCCCGGTAGTACATGTAATAGTTAAGAATCCCAATCAAACACCGTAGCAATGAACTTCATTAGTATAAATACCATTTTTTATACATCAGCACCCAGGCCCAGGCTTTGCATGCCTCCGGGGCGGAGGTCATTGCTGTTGGTATTGGTAACTCCGTGTCAAACTCTGAATTGGAGGCCATTGCTAGCGATTCAAACCACGTGTTTCAAGTGCAAGATTTCGATCTCCTAAATACTATCCAAAACCAACTCACTAACGCGGCTTGTCAGCAAGCAGCTTTACGTAAGTATCCCGTTATTAATACCTAACACTCTGCACATGCCTCCTCCTCCTCCTCCTCCTCCTCGTAATAGACTAAGTTAGTTACGACTTCAGTCATTTTGCTTATAAGAAACATGAGGTTTTTTAAATAGTTTTGCACCGGCTTATTATGTTAGTTTCCATGCAATATCAGACTGCCAGTCAGCGGTCGCAGACATCGTCTTTGCCGTGGACTCCTCCTCAAGCATCACATACACAGACTTCTCAAAACAGACCCTCTTCATTAAAAACCTCGTCAGACAGTACAACGTGGGATCAAACGAAACACAATTCAGCGTGGTGTCATTTGCCTCTAGAGTACATCCCGAATTCTCTCTGAACAAATACCCATCTAAAACTCAAGTCGTGGGTGCTCTTTCCAGCATCAGGCACCACCTGGGATCAACCCACACAGAGGACGCTTTGAATTACATCGCCAACAACAGTTTTTCTTCCTCCAACGGCGGACGGCCAGGCGTGGACCAGTGGGTGATCGTGCTGACCGATGGAGAGTCGACAACGCCCACAGAAACAGCCGCCGCCGCCGACAGACTCCACAAGATGGGGATTAAGGTGATATCTATTGGTATCGGGAAGGGAGCTAACCAGGCAGAGCTAGAGGCCATCGCCACGGACCCTCAGCACGTGTACCGTGTGGACGACTTTGACGCTTTACACTCCCTGATGATGAATATTGAGACCACCACATGTGGCTATAATGGTAAAGAAAAATAACGACAAAATATGCGACGGAATATACATATTGCTTTATTTGTGTCCATTAGATTTCAAATCACATACTCCAGGTTTCTAAAAATTCATTGCAGCTTGCCACGGCAACAAGGCGGACATCATGTTTTTGCTGGATTCCTCGGCCAGTGAGGGTGCTACCAATTTCCAACATCAGCTCGAATTTGTTCAGAACTTTACAGATAAATTTGACATTGGACCAGACGCAGTGCAGATCGGTCTAGCTACATTCTCCACCAAACCCCACGGCTATTTCTGGCTCAACACATATCAGAACAAGACGGACCTTGTGAACGCCACGGGTTACGTCCCCTACCTCCCGGGCAGTACCTTCACCGACCTGGGTCTGCAGTTTGCACTGGTAAGAAAGCTGGCTCATTGGTCTGGTTACAATAGATAAGCATAGTTATATCCACTAATATCTATTCAGAGGTATCGTACCTGCAACGCTCCACTCATGAATGAGTCATGTAACGAAGCGCAAAACGCCCTCTGGCGAGAGAAGATTTGATTATCCACTTAAAATACTAGTCTCCTGTTTGTTAATTATATAATTGGAAACTGGTAATCGTTTTTTTTTTATTTTCAGAATGAAAGTTTCACTACTGCACATGGCGCTCGAGACGCCAGTGTACCAAAGATATTGGTGGTGTTAACTGACGGCCAGTCCACGGACCCCCCTGCTACGGCTGTCATGGCTGACCAGTTACATCGCGCGGGCATCAAGGTCATCACCATAGGAATCGGTCAAAACGTGCACAAGTCAGAGCTGACGGTGATCGCCACGGACAGGAACCACGTGTTCACCGCCACCGACTTCAAATCGCTGTCCACCTTACAGACGGACCTACAGCTTGAGACATGTAGAAGTATGAGATTAAAAGTGTTTCATGTAAATTTTCTTTCATAATACATAGAAAGAATGTTGTAAATTAAATTTTTGATATAGTAAAAAAAAAGTTAATTCTTTTGCAGATGAGAAACCAAACACAGGTAAACTACATATATTCCCTGTTCTCGTTTTCTGACTTACTGTCAATTTCACGTATATCCAGTTACATGTGCATGATTTTACATTGAGCTGAAACGGTTACAAATATGATTAATGTTGGTTTCAGAATGTGGGGACAAGCCAGCAGACATTGTGTTCGTTCTGGATGCATCAGGTAGTGAAGGTGTGGAAAATTTTAAAAAAGAACTCAACTTCACCGCCGAATTCATCAAGGGGTTTCAAGTTGGACCACAACACGTTCAATTTGGTTTGGTAACCTTTTCTAATTACGGCCGAAGTGAGTTTTATTTCAACACATACAAAGACCTGCAGTCCATTTTACACAAGCTGGAGACGATCCAGTACTCTGGCGGCTCCACCCACACAGAATCCGGCCTGTCGAGTGCCAAGTTCCACTTCTACTCGCACCACGGCGCTAGACCCAACGCCCAGAAAATCGCTATTGTTCTAACGGACGGCCAATCCTACTCCACCTCAAGAACGATCCAAAAGGCCAACGACCTAAAGGGGATGGGTGTCAAGGTCATTTCAGTGGGCATTGGAAGTAGTGTGAGTCAGACCGAGCTGAATGGAATCGCCACGGACCTGCAACACGTGTTCAACGTCACCGACTTCAACGCCCTGAATTCAATCCAATACGAGATCAAAACAGCGGCCTGCGCTGGTAAGTATGGATGTATTTTACCGTTTTCACGAAATCTGCAATGTATCTTGATCCACTCGTGTGCCTTTGAAATAAATTGGAAATTCTTTCTTTGCAGTTCCTAACCCACCAGTCATTTCTCCAGGTATGTGCAAGTAGTTCGCAAAGTGTTCAGAGGGCATAAGAACGTCTTTTTCATTATATTCTATTTAAGAAGAATATGGAAATTTATACGAGTACATGTATATTAATGGCTTTTTGAAGTCTTTTGTAACACTATAGTCTTATCATAAAAAATACACTTGTAAATACTTGTATATCAATGATTTTAGTAAAGGTTCCTGGTTGCAGTTTCCCGTACAATTTAAAATGGAAATTTGGCTTCCTTTTTTATTGGCTCTAGAATGTGGAAGTGGACTGTCAGACATCGTTTTCCTCCTCGATTCCTCTGGTAGCGAGACCAGACTGAACTTTCAGAAGATGCTTACGTTTGTCCAGGACTTCACTAGACAGTTTGACATCGGACCCAACAACGCACAGATCGGAGTAGCCACGTTTTCTTCTGACGTTCATGAAAGAATTAAACTCAACAAATACAGGCGAGTAAATAATCTAATGCCATCTTATATATTCATTTATCTTGTGTTGACTTATTCTGTAACAATACACACTCTACCGTCGGTAGATTATTCCATCCATTTTTCTCCTCTTTCGTTCAGTGACAAGACCGCTCTGTTGGCAGCCATTTCTGGCATCCCCTACGACGCGGGAGCGACTTACACGGATGAGGGTCTGCAGTACGCCCGCACGTACGCCTTCCTGCCTTCGCACGGTGGACGAGCAAACGCCAGTCGGATCGTAGTAGTGATGACGGACGGACAGTCAATGAAGTACTGTTACACAGATTATCCAATCTCACCTAGCTTATGTGATGTTCAACAGTACATCATGAAAATTATCGTACCCTGATAAGAGTAGACATTTTAGAACATACACTAATTAAGTTCAAATTAAGCGAAAAAAATGGATACAAGGCGATTTGACTGATTGTTTTCAAAATGAAATGATAATTTCTTTAATAGTGACACGACATTATGTTCTCTTGTAATGTTACTGGAAAAGTATGACTGATTCATTTACAGTCACGCCAACACACAACGGGAAGCCACAGCCTTAAAATCACAACCGAACATGAAGGTGATAGCCATCGGGATCGGGTCAGGAGTGAACACCCAGGAGTTGAACAGCATCGCCAGTGATCCCCAGCACGTGTTCACCGTGGCCAACTTTGACGTTCTGAACAAGCTAAACTCGGAACTGACATTCACCTCTTGTCAAAGTAGGTCAAATGTAGTTGCTTTTTTGATACGGGCTAAAAAATACATCAATGTAATGACTACATATATTACTGTCTGCTGATATAGTGATGCTTGCTTTCTTAAATCATTTTGTAGAAATGTTGTCGAAATGCAAAGATGATCATTCTGACATTAATTTCTTTCAGCTTGCGGTTTTATCCAAACTGCCGATATAATATTCGCGGTGGATTCCTCGGGCAGTGAGGGCCCCGTTAATTTCCAGAAACAGCTGGACTTTGTTCAGACCTTCGTCAGGGACCTTCCCGTCGGCCCCAACAACGTTCAGTTCAGCGTGCTGTCCTTCGGTTCCACTGTACAGAACAACTTCTACCTGAACCAGTTCTCTGACAAGCGACCGATATTGGACGCCATTCAGCAGACGGACAACGTCGGGGGGTCCACACAGACAGGAGAGGCGCTACAGTACATCCGGGAACACAACATCCTGTCAGCCAACGGGGCGCGTTCCAATTCCTCTCTGTTCGTCATCGTTCTGACCGACGGAGCGTCCACCGACAAGGCTGCGACCTTGACACAGGCCAATCTGCTGAAGGCCACAGGAGCAACTGTTGTAGCTGTCGGAGTCGGATCTGGTGTGGACAAGGCCGAGCTGAACTCCATCGCCTCGGACCCTAACCATGTGTTCAACGCCCAGAACTTTGATGCTCTGCAGACATTGAAGGAAGATGTGAAGAAAGCGGCTTGTGATGGTAGGATTTTTATGAAGTACATACTTATCTAAATGATGCATTGGGTCTAACTCTTTTGAAATAATAGCTTAATTCAAATGTTAGAATAGTAGGGTCCAAGTTTTTGATAGAGAGACTTAACAAACATGTTTATGTCTCAGTTGTTATATCACTTATTATGCATTGTTGAATATAAAGCCATTTTTTAATTAAAGATTTACTCCTGTCCTGTATTAGAATACACGTGTCATTTCTCCTCTGTGTAGGTATCAACACGACCATGGTGGCTGTTCCCTCTACAACTCCCATTGTTCTAGGTCTGTTGTTCCAAAAACTACATCATCATGATTGTATATTGCTTCATCAGGCTCTCTCTCTCTCTCTCTCTCTCTCTCTCTCTCTCTCTCTCTCTCTCTCTCTCTCTCTCTCTCTCTCTCTCTCTCGTTTTATCGGTCTCTGACTCCTCTGTCTTGTTCTCACAGACACCACCACCACCACTGATGGGGAGATTTATGTCACGGACGCCGCAACCACCACAGAGGAGATCGGTGTTATTGGATAGATTGAGGGTTGTTAAAAAACGATTAACAATCTTTTTCTTCTTACAGAATTCGACCAAAGCAAATGACTTTAACTTCGAACAAATTGTTATCAACCGGCACTCTTCAGTCTATCAATTGTTCTTCGTTAATATTCTTTGAGCTGTTTCATCATTTATTTGTTGCATGATTTATTAAACTGTTCTTTAAATAATAACGATGTAATGCTATACAATATATTTATTTATAATTACTTATATGTATGTGTCAACGTCGCCTAAACAGTGTCTTATCATCAATATGACTACACAGGAATGTTAACACCCCCACCCCAACCAACCAAAAAACACCCCCAACAATCAACAACATCAAAATCCGCGGTCTGATAGTGTGTTAATGTAGAAAGAGCATTTATTTTCATGTATGGTGGTCACTTCTACGTCTTTTAATTGATACAAATTGAATTCTTAATATTCTATCAAAAGCTCTCCATCGACGTGCATGTATGCACGCCAATAGGAAACAATCCATTGATGAGTAGAAATCGTCTAGCAAATTCATATCAAATTAACCAGCTGGATGTATTCTGAGACTTACTTTGTATAAAATATGATAAATGAAGATTTAAATATGGGTTATAATTAGAAAAAAAAATGAGATTTTATTCTGCCAAACATCCACATGTACAAATTGTTAATTCTAAAGTTCATATAGAGTTAAGAAAGACTTAATCCATAATAAAATTTATCTGATAAAATGAAGAAATATATGTATATATGTATGAATATGTAATATGAAGAAAACCCGTGAGTTTAATGGTGTAACGTATGTACAGAAATCCCATTTTAATCACGCAATTGGTTAATATACAGTACTAGTATTTTTAACGACTCTTCTATATAATACAAGCTGTCATGATATCTATTTTGAAACTACATTTACATCGTCCCATTTTTTAAACTGATTAAACTGCAGGTCTTTAATTAACAAACCTTTAAAATTTTGTAATTTTATTGCTTTTTTAATATCACAACAATATTTTACCCTACGCCCCCTGGACCCCCACCAGGGCTGTATCCTGAACCCACTGGGATTCCCTGCCTACAATCTAATTAAAATAAGAATTTCCATCCGCTCCCCGATGTCTTGTTCCACGCAACATATCGAAAAGGGGCCTACGTACACCCTCTAACCATCAAATCCAGGATCCACACCTGAAAACATTTACGTGTTATGAATAAAACGGCGTACGAGTTAACTTGTTTCATTGTTTACATTTTCCTCGACATGTTGGTCAGGCGTCGTTGACAACACATCACTGTGACTATTATTTACCTGACCAGAAAAAGGCCAAAGACGGCATATTTGTACACATTTCAGGTAATCTAACAATGCTCTCAATTTTAAAAAGATCAATAGTCGTGACCGGAATATACATACATGTATATACAAGATGCTTAAATTTCAAGTGCTATTTAAATTTCATTATCTGTTTAGGTATTCTCTTTTGAGAAGTGGACAGGCATAGCCTACATCCAGCTACATAGCCTTTATAGCCTACATGGATGTAGGCTATGCCTGTCCACTTCTCAAAAGAGAATACTGTTTACGGAGTACGGAAAAATTATTAATACATAATAATAACATAATGCATCTGTTGCAAAAACAAATGCCTATGAGTGGATCAAACAATTTCAGAAACGGCTATATTAATTTTAAGACATTTAGTCTTGAATGCCCGCTATGAGGACCTAGTACATGTAGGTCCAGTTAAGACTCTGCACAGTACGGGCTCAGGAGGTGGTGAATTTTGTAAAATTTAGAAGGAATATGTATTGCTGGTGATGATCCAGAGTGCAAAGCTTTTGGAAGTTAATTAATTATAAGGGATGCTTCAAAGCTCTTTGAAGTGAAGGATAGAGCAAAGCCCCTGGAATAGAATGGTGGGGCAAAGCCCCTGTTAGTGAAGAATTGGACAAAGCCCTTGAAAATAAAGGATGGAACAAAGCGGGAATAGAGATACTAATTTTAATGTGTATTAAGATTTTTTAAAAAGTGAAACCTAACACACATGGACTCAGGGTGGAATTTCCTGAATGCTTCTAAACTAATGAGAATTTTATTTTTCACTATTTTTACGACAGAAGGGAAGGGAAAATAAAGAGATCCCAGTCTTCATAATTTTTATACCAATACTTTTACCTGATTAGTGAGGAAAACCAAAATTATCCCGTGATATCTGTAAATGCCTGATATTATGATTGAACAATCCAATTTAGCCGATATTGCAAGAGTAGGAAATCTTATGATTATTTGCTTTAACTACATTACCCACAACAC
The DNA here is from genome assembly GCF_963853765.1 of Magallana gigas. Taxonomy (NCBI): domain Eukaryota; kingdom Metazoa; phylum Mollusca; class Bivalvia; order Ostreida; family Ostreidae; genus Magallana; species Magallana gigas. The sequence continues at coordinate 4,983,395 of NC_088858.1, read as the reverse complement.
ACGAAATATGTTTTTTAAGGAATTATATAAATCAACATAGATTATCTTATTTTAACATGTCAGTTTTTCATTAACATATGTATACACATGTATCATATTGTTTGAAAAGTTAAGGATGCTCGATTTTTACGGATGAAAACAAGTGTAATCGTCTCGAGACCCGTTCAGCAAAGCGGAATCTCGCAAACGCTCGCCAGAACTTTCAATCTGTATGCTTTACTGAGCCTGCATTTGTAACCGTTTACGCTTTACAAATCATTTAATTTAATTAGCAAGGATATTGATTTCATACCATTTTGCAAAATTTCAACAGTGACTAACGTATGAGAATTCCAACACTATCCTGGACTCGAGTACTTGGCAAATTCCGACGATACGTTTACAGGATGAAGGCGCGGGGGGAGGCCATCAGACTCCAAGACTCCATCTCTGTAGTGACGTCATTCGGAGAGCACGTCGTGGAGTTGTGTTACGGGGACATTACCAAACTTCCGGTGGAGGAGAAAATGGACATCATCATGGTCTCGGCCTTCATTGGTAGGTCAATACCATAGATTACATTGGGAAGAGTCTGTCAATTGATTCGTGAAATCTGTACAGTGCTTTGAATAAATGTCAATATATCTTCGCCAAATTCAATGCAAACACAAACAATATTGCCAAGTCTTTGCAAAATGTAATACTTTGACATTATATCACAGAAATGTTGGTAAATGTTTATGTATAATACTACAACACTAACGTCAATCCAAATGGTTCACTGCGTAATGTACAACTACGATAATCCAAATATTACACTATGATACTGTAAAACCAACGTCAACCTAAATTTTAAAGTATAACTAAGACAACATAACACCAACGTCAATCCAAATGTAACACTATGACACTACAACAACATTATCAATCCAAATGTAGCACTATGACACTACAACAACATTATCAATCCAAATGTAACACTATGACACATCAACATTCAACAAATGTTTCACTATTACACTACAACACCAAAACCAATCCAAATGCCGCACTATAATACAACAACAGAGATGATAATCCAAATATTACACTATGATACTGTGAATTTTTCGGAGTAAAAAATAATGATGTGCCAATGAAAATATCTTGGATATTTTTCATATCATCGGTTTCAACTGTACATTGTTCATATTGATAAGTATTTTTATTAAATTAGTTCAAATCTGACGGAAACAATACTGGATACAGATTATAGTAAGACGGAACAACACCATTGTTAATCCAAATGTTACACTATTACAAAATAAAACGGTCAATTATAATGCACACTATGACACTACAGCATTAACATAAATCCAAAAGAAACGATATAAGACTACAATACAAACATCAATTAGGATGTAAAACTATGGCCATATATCAGCAATGTAAAACCAAATGTTACATTATGTCACTATAACACATACGTCAATCCAAATATTACACTATGACAATACAACACCAACACCAATAATAATGTAACATTATGTGACCATATCAACAACGTCAATCTAAAAGAAAATCCAAGTCACAATAACATCAATGTCAATCCAAATGTTACACCATGACACTGTAACACAATCCAAATGTTACTCTATGACACTGTAACACAATCCAAATGTAACACTATGTCACTATAACACCAACGTCGATCCAAATGTTACACTATGACACTGTTACACAATCCAAATGTTACACTATGACGCTGTAACACAATCCAAATGTTACTCTATGACACTGTTACACAATCCAAATGTAACACTATGTTACTATAACACCAACATAGATCCAAATGTTACACTATGACACTGTTACACAATCCAAATGTTACGCCATGACACTGTAACACAATCCAAATGATACTCTATGACACTGTAACACAATCCAAATGTAACACTATGTTACTATAACACCAACATAGATCCAAATGTTACACTATGACACTGTAACACAATCCAAATGTTACACTTTGACGATGTAACACAATCCAAATGTTATTCTATGATCTTTTTACACAATCCGAATGTAACACTATGTCACAATAACACCAACATAGATCCAAATTTTACACTATAACACTGTAACACAATCCAAATGTTACACCATGACACTGTAACACAATCCAAATATTACTCTATGACACTGTAACACAATCCAAATGTAACACTATGGCACTATAACACCAACGTAGATCCAAATGTTACACTATGACACTGTAACACAATCCAAATGTTACACTATGACACTGTAACACAATCCAAATATAACACTAGTAACTATAACACCAACGTCGATCCAAATATTACACTATGACACTGTAACACAATCCAAATGTTACACTATGACACTGTAACACAATCCAAATGTTGCACTATGACACTGTAACACAATCCAAATGTAACACTAGTCATTATAACACCAACGTCAATCGAAATGTTACACTACGGCACTGTAACACGAATGTCAGAGTATTATGACACGTGGATAAGAGACTACGAAAAAAGTATCACTATGATGCCGTTATACATATGCCAGTATTTTCTAACTTCTGTACCATGGTAATACATCATAACGTCAGTCTAAACCAAACGTTCACTAAATTTAACAATGTGATACTGTTACACTAACGTGATAAGAACCAAACAATCAATGTTTTCTGAATACATACTAGACAATTTAACAATAAAATGCTTTCTTTGGTGACTCATGAGGGTATGAAGGTTGTCACATTGCAGAAAAATACATCACGGCGTTAGTAGCTTTATTTTGTTATCGCTACCTTCATAGCCCGCATGAATCATCAAAGTAAGCATTTGCTTTTTGAATGTAAATATATATCGATAATTATGACTTATATGGTAGATTAATGTGCTCATTTATGTAATAATGATTAATTGCCGTTGTATTTGAATTAGAAACAATACAGTTTTCGTTTATATGTATTGTAGGTGATTATTCAAACGCCAGAGGGACTCTGATTGGGGCTCTTTTCGCTAATCTTGGCATCTCCACCCGGGAATTGTCAAAAGACAAGGACATGGACCTACGGACCCATTATTCCTGCTGGCTTTCTAAACCCTTACCACTGGATCTGCCATTTGGACGATTGCTCTGTTTCGAAAAGTTAGATATCATCGAAAAATTGATCTTATTGAAAAAATATATTCAATTTGGTGGTTTTTTTTGCATGCGTCTTTAAAATTCTGAAGAAACTATAATCTGCCCCAAGATATCGTTTCCGTCACTTTTTGACATTTTTTAACGAAAATACACATACCTGTCAAAGAAACTGGTTATATGGGAAACATTAAACGTCTGCATTGTGTGGATTGCTGATATCTTTTTTTTAATTCAATTTAATTTAACATCTGGGTACTTTCGTGTCGTTGGCAATGCAAAATTCCATTTTGAAAGAGGGGCGTTTTTAAAGAATAAATATACATGTATGACGTTTTCTTTTATTGAATAAACATTGTTTTAACTTTGAGGTATTTAAGAGTATCGAATTTTAAAGTGGCGTTATACCATGGGGCAGATAATAAGTACAGATATATCCATGTAAATTATACCTACCTTATTACCAAATGATTGCTATTGGTTTTTAAATAAGATATGTTCAGTCCCAGTTAAACGTAAAAAAATAATATAATGCTGGAATATATTTTAAAGATTCAACTATCTAAACTCATATATTGATATTGTGAGAAAAAAAATCCCTGAAAAATAACTTGAGCATTCTGAGAATTATGGCTCAGAGAGTGTACATTGATATGTTTACTGATGTAGAACAAGAGGTTGCAGCGACAACTCACTGGAACGACAGATCAGAGATATCTTTAAGGTCTTAGTTCCTCTCCTGAAAAACCAGAGTACAACAATTATAACTCCACTGCTGTCTACCGGAAACCAGGTAATCACACGTGATATCATGATAGGTGACTGACACTTATGCATCGTTGTAACTTTTTAGTATTCAGGTATGTTATATCAATGACTGAGGTGACAAAATAGAGGGACAAAATATACTTAGTAACCGATTCAATGCATTTCTAATGATCAATATAGATCACCTTCCTAAAGTAGGTGGTGCGGAAAATATTTGATGTCACATCTTTATTCTGATAGATGTAGTGAATTTTCTATGATGTGTCTATTTGGGGTTTTTTTTTTCATTTAAAGTACTCGGACGAAATCACAGTGCTGCAATCAATAGTTACTGGCGCCATAAGTTGGATCCAGGCAGGGCTTCCCCTGAAAAAGTTAAAGATAGTTCTATACGAAGACAACAACAAGGAGCTAAATAGTAAATTCGCCAAGTTAAAGCAAACACACCTGAAATCTCAGCGTAAGGTCAGTCTTTTTTCTACATCCCGTAAATTCACTACGAAAAATATGCATACGGTAAATATGAAGTAGAAAATTGGAAACTTAGTACTGCATCCTTGAACAGCTAGTGGACGTTTCGTGTAATTCACAAGGTTCGCAAACTCAATGCACAATTATAACTAATTTTCCTTTTAATGATAAAGATTTTTAAACGGCATCTAAATTTGAATAAAAACGCATAAAATTCTGCATTTATTGCGGAACAGCATCCAATTCTCCCAATATGAGTTATCTTTCTTATCAAACGAGCGTTCAACCTTGAATTAATGTTTTCACCCTGTAGAGGCAAGCTGTTAAAGAATATGACATATTTCTGATGCATCAACCAACTGACGCGACGATAGTTTCCTCACTGAAGCAGAATCTCCTTGCCAAGAACGATAAACTGTCCATTTATTACGACCCCTCCAAGTTTGACCAGAAAGGTGTCTGGCAGCAGGAAATATTTGATCTGATGATGGGCAGTAAAAGGTTAATAAAGAATATAGAACAATTTCTCTGATAGAGTCTAGCAATTTCTATGCCTTAATTCATGACTTGTGAATAGCGGATGTTCAGTTTTCTGCAGCGTTTCAGCTAAAATAGAAATTATTCTGATGCGATTAGGGTCAGGTTTATAATTGTATATATTCTAATCTGAATCTGTATTGATTGTGTTAATAAAATTGATTTGAAAATGAATCAGAAATTCATATCTAATCTTAAACTGAATCAGAAATTTACATTATATGATGACGCAATCATCTTTTAAAACGTTGTTTTAGAGAGCTTTAACTTAAACTTTTGGATCCATTATGACAGGATTGTTCCAGTGTTGACCCCTAACTTTGTCAAAAGTGACGAGTGTTTGGAAATGTTTAACATGGCCATTTGCTGCACACGGAGGAAGGGAAAAGATTTCCTGGTGCCCCTGTACTTTGAAACTATCCAGATTATACCGGTCAGCATCAGCTTGGTCCAGTTCCTGGACTGCAGGTTAGAGGTCATTTTCATATCTCGCTACCTACAAATGTATACTGTTGATTCCTAATAAAGACATGAAGAACTAATATCCGCGTAGAATCCTGAGAAGCACATCTCGTGGGTTTTAAAATATCGCTTTTATTTTTCAGACAAATGTAAACTAAATTCAACTATAGTAAAAATTTGGCGTTCGCGATTTTATGTTCTCGAGTCACGATTTGATGCAAAACGGTTAAAGAGCGGAATTAAATACTCGCGTAAAATAAGGCATCTACAGAAATTATCACGTACGGTTCTTGCCTCAGTGATATAGCAAACTAACAACTTACTATTGCATCATAAATCAAATTGGTTTCAGTACTATTGCAATCTTTTAGTTTTAAAGATGGCAGTTTGATGTGTACATACAAGTACGATATGTTATTAAATGAAGAAAACTATTTTAACACTCGGCAATCGAATACGTGATACTATAAATGCGCTACATGATTATTCTGTGGTGACTGTATTCTAGGGTCAGGAAGGAAGGAGACACTCCTGCTCTGAAGATGGAGTCGGTCTGTACTCGGCTGATGCTGACAGAGACAGAGGGTGGGGAAAGTAATGTCTCTCAAGCAGACGACAATGTCAACCATGACGTCTTCATTTCGTATGCTCACAAAGATCCCAAGCAAGCCCAACTTTTGTTGGACGAGTTTGAGAAGCAGTATCCTGATATGGAAGTGTTTTTTGACCGACAAGATTTAAAAGTCGGTATGTCCTGCAACTTCAAAGTTGGAATTTTAAAGATTTTTTTTTAACAATTTGGCACTAATACGCTCCGGTAATAATTTAATTCTTGTTGTAACGTGCTTTCTGATTGGCTAAAAAAAATATTTTATATCGTAAAAAGAATGTTGCCTACGTCATAGTAAGACTAACGTCAAAAACGTATCAATACGCCTGACATTGCGTTTGAATTTTGTACAATTTTTCGTCATTTTAAAGAAAGGTCATTTACGTCATTTTAAAGTCAAATGACTGTTTTTATCAACAATGAAGAGTACAAAAATTGAATTATAAGCAATGAATTCAATATTTATTAGTTTTATACGATATGAAATGGTTTGAAACGGTTTACGCTTTTTTTATAAACCGCCTCGCGGTTTATAAAGCGTTACTGCCCAAAACCATTTTATATCGTATAAAACAAATAAATATTGAGTTCATTCCTTAAATAAGACTAAATCAATATCACAAAAAAAAGATAACGAAAAGATGCATGTCTGCTTGTCTGTTAAGATATAGAAAAATAATCAAATTTTAAATTTAATGTACATGTATTTGGAATTTTTTCTTTGCTTAAAAATAGAAAATTATTTTATTGCAGTAAAAATCATACCAAAATTCTACGTTGGAGCTGGTTGGTAGTTCGTCGTTATATGGTTCATAAACATATATTTGCATATCCATTGTTCTTTCCCACTATAAGCCTATGCAGAGGAACTGCAATTATTTTTCTATAATCGCAATTGCTCTGTCTGTATACTATGACGTCATAAAGGATACATTAAAGTCTGAATGCAATACCTAAATGTCTAGGTCTAGGCTAATACAGGGTATTTGCGAGTGGTAAAATGCAAATATAAGTAATAAACAACGATTATTTAGCAAACATGGCATTATGAATAGGAATTGCTCTGCTGGCATATCTTCCATGATGCGCTAGCGCGCATCATGGAATATGCCAACAGAGCAATTGCTATTCATAACGCCATGTTCGCTAAATAACGTTGTTTATTTCCTAAATATATTTAAGGAATGAATTCAATAGTTATTTGTTTTAAACGATATAAAATGGTTTTGGGCTGTTTACGCTTTATAAACCGCGAGACGGTTTATAAAAAAGCGTAAACTGTTTCAAACCATTTTATATCGTTTAAAACTAATAAATATTGAATTCATTGCTTATAATTTAATTTTATTACTCTTCATTGTTGATAAAAACGGTCAATTGACTTTTAAAATGACGTAAATTTGTACAAAATTCAAACGTAACGTCAGGCGTATTGATACGTTTTTGACGTTAGTCTTACTATGACGTAGGCAACATTCTTTATACGATATAAAATAATTTTTAGCCAATCAGAAAGCGCGTTACAACCAGAATTAAATTATATAGGCCTACATGGTTCGGCGTAAGCGTCAGAAGAGAAGTACTAAATTGCACATTACAGAGATATTTTTTAGGCAGAATTAGTGTAAAATCTATAACGTCATCTTTTGAAATTTCTGTGACATAGGCGGTATGTGGCAGAAAGGCCTGTACTACTCTCTGGACACCGTCAAGTGTGTGGTGGCGCTAGTGTCGCCTAGTTACCTTTCGTCTGTGGTCTGTCAGGAAGAGTTCAACATCGCAATGTATCGCAGTCAAAACAAAGCAAGTATATCACATCAGCCCTGACAAATTAGAATTATATTGCTTACAGAAAATAGTCCAACATTGTTCAAGTTTACCGTGTAATTTGAATAAGTCTGATTGCTGACTGTTTACTGTTTAACGTCCTTTTGAGATTTTTCACTAATAATGAGATATCATTATTTAACGTTGAAGCTGTTTAGGTCAATCTTTGACTTCATTAGCTAAACCGAAAAAATTGTTAACCGTAAGGATTATGATTTGATGACTTTTTTACCCGTTTTAGGCCGATAATTTACTTTTGATTCCTGTGTGTATCGAGGACATTCCTTCTGTTCCATGCCTTTATGGTCAGCACAGGCTTGTAGACTTTAGAGGAAACCAGTATAGTGAATTGATTCCAAGTCTTGTTAAAGATGTTGCATCCTGGGTTAAAGCAAATAAAAGGCCAAAGTACTGCTCTAACACAGCATCAAAGGTGAGACTTTATTTTAAAAGAGTTATTTCTTTCCTTTCTATTTAACATTTCACCATTTCTGTTTACTTTTTGGATTGATTTTCAGGTCGCCCTGTTTGATTTTAAGAGAATGTCTGAAATCAGAAAAAAAGAGGTGTATGATTCATATAATATAAGAACAAACAGCGTGGAGAGGAAATCCTCTTTTTCTGTGCCCCCGCTGAACCAGTCTGAGAATCACGTGGTAGTTAGTGTCAGTCAGAACGACCTTTCCCTGGCCACTAGTTTGTTGTACCAGCTAGAAAAGAAAAGCCCGGATATTCAGACCAGTCTTATAGTTGACAGGACAGGCACTGACTTAAAGTGTTTGCAAACGTCTCAAAAAATTGTAGTGTTTTTATCGAATCAATATCTGGAATCGCCTCACCACTTGGAGGAACTCTTCATATCCATAATCCGCCAGAGAAACGAGCGGGGGAGGAAGGTTCTGTACTTGTGTCAGGCCTCCCAGCTCGCGGATAAACCTTCATTCGCACATTTACTACCCATTGATATCAATCTAGGGGACCCATTTTGGAACGGTATGTTCACAGAATCAACAAAAACTGTGAAACTGTCTTTAAGGGATCTGCAGGGGTCTTTTACATACAGATCACAAGATTTTGCAGCCATGACCAAACTAGCGGACGACATTTTGCTTGAAATTGCTGGGTATGTTTTGTACAATTTACTCATTTCAGTATATTTACATGTTTCTTGTTCTTGCCTGTTACAACACTACAAATCAGATTTGTTACGTTAACTTTGTCAAATACATTTCATAAATGACGAAAATGATGCACTGTGGGACACGAACGGGGTTTGCATAACTATAAAAATGAAAATAATGTAACAATGTCAGTAACTTAAGTGAACAATTGTTGAAATTATATAAATATAGTAATAAGGAATTATTCTGTTAACTTTATATGGTAATCAAATACATTCGGGGTTGATCAAATCTTTGATAATGTCCTTCGGGCTTTGATCACGCCCGATCGTATTTGACCACTTCATAATATTCAAAGAATGATTCGATCCTTATTCTTTATATTGAACTGTAAATATTGTAAATGTATACCATAACCGTATACATGTTTGATATTTGATTTGTCACCTCGGCCGTTCGTTTTATGATACAATGTGTAAAAAAAAGCCATTCCAATCTTTTTTTTCACTTGAAAACAAACATTTTTCCATTTTTTAACCTGATGATTTTTAATGATTGAATAATTTTTTCAAAGATTGTAAAACGTTCGAGATATGCTTCAATTTAGTACATTTTCTTCCAAATTAAAAGTGTGTCCATGATTTATCGACTGACGTTGCTCATCATCTCCTTAATCGATTTTTTTTTTCAAATTGCTCAATTACATAATTTTGATTCATTAATATTTGCGGGTATTACTTTTGATTTCGTAAAATTCACAATTTTAAGGTCACGCAAATTTGTTGTTAAAGTATTTTCTTTTTAAAATTATATCATATTTCCATTAACATTTAATTTTAATATTTATTTCGTGTTATGTTGGTTCGATACTTAAAACTACAAAAGTTTGTACAAAGAATTAACTCAAGTAAGACACAGATGTCGCTTTGTAGAATTAAGCCTGTTATAAATCAAATCCTATATTTCAGTTTTATTCGTTACAGTCTTACCCAAGCTAAACCATCACCAATCATTGTAAATGGAATTCAAGAGAATTCAGCAGTCCCGCTAGAACTAAGCCAGGTAATTATATTCACTTTAGATCAACGTTTACTTACCGGTATTTTAAAATCATATTTAATAAAGTCGGTACATACAGGGTGTCCCAGAGTAGCTGATACCATATATTCTTTAAATAACGTTTGATTAAATTTATTTAACAAAAGGTCAAACGCATTTTCTTAAATGTTTCTGATGTAAATTTTCACTTAGCAAATTTCACAGACATTCATAAGAAGATGGGTGGATAAGTCGTGTAAAATGCCCATACACGGTCGGACAAGCTACTGAAAAATTAAAATATCAATAAATCTGATATTTAAAAAAAAAAATAATCATTGAAACAAAATATATTTAACATATCATTGATTTGTAACCTATAAATATGTTCAATACTTGGAATATGTTGACTCAAACAGGCGTATACGTATCAAAACCTGCAAATAGTGTCATTTTTCAGAGCTTCAAGACAATTTCTTTCCTAGAGTGGGTGTGAGCTCCATATTTTTCTCATAGTCTAAATAAGGTCTAATGGAAAACAAACCGATTTCGGTCAACAAAAATGCGGAGAGATGACCCACTATACATTAAAAATATCATTTTGTATCCCAACAATTGAACGTTTTGAAAAAATAATACAAGTCCGTAAATTCGTGGCCAAAGTCACACTTAACATTTAAACAACATACTTTGTTGTGTCTGAAATGGCTCAGTGGTTAGAGCACCTGTCATAAACTAACCTTGTACATCGAGGGTTTTTATGTTATGGGTTCGATACCACCAAAATTTAAGGCAATATTTTTTTCTTGTCGTTTGTTAATTATATTAAAACCTGAATATAGTTAGAAATTGAGCTTTTGCAAACTTGTATTATAATATATTTGAATGAATTTAAATAGGAAAAAATAAATTCAAAATGGTACATGTATTTCACGACTGAACCAATGGGCATTTGCGCTATCTTATTCCCCCATTTTCTTTTTGACAAACTGAGCATTGTTTATAAAACCACAACAAAAATTAGAGTGTGTCTAGATGACGTCCTTTTTATCAATAACAATGTCAATTGGATGAGTAAAATTCCTCACAACATCCCATTTGTAATGATCTAATTTCCTCAAATCCTCTCACTATTTAAAGAATATGTTCCTTGTTGATTTTTTTTCCCCAGAGTATTTTTTTTTTCATTATTCGTGCAGCTATATCTGGAAACGGTGTTTGAAAATACAGGTTTAAAACGGAAGATGCCTGCTCTCTTGTTCGATCAATCTTGAATACAATTCAATTCAACCAAAGAAATGTGATGCAACTTTGTGACATCATAATTCAATGAAAAGCACGTTTTTCTTTAAACTTTTTTTGGAAAAGAAATTAACTATTTTACTTTTTATTTGAGTTAGAAGTTACAAGATTTGACCAAACATTTAATTTATATGAATTTCCAATGGTATCAGATAAGATAGGACACCCTGTATGTATGTATACTGATCAAGTCGTTAGTATATGTTCTGATTCTAATTTCATTTTAAAGTGTCTGGTAAAGATGACTGATACACCTCAGAGTTTTGATAATTCAAGACTTCCTCGGACGGCTGACGAGTCTAACGACCCAAACAAAGAACAAGCACCGGTTCCACTACAAAGCAGTGCGCGCCAGGAGGATGCAAAGCCAGACAGAGAACACGCGCCTGTTACCTCTCCAAACGATCCGCTCCCGGATGACACGAAATCCAAGGATCCTGACACAGCACCAAAGTTAACTACCTCTCCAAACGATCCGCCCCAGGAGGACACGAAATCCAAGGATCCTGACACGGCACCAGAGTTAACTACCTCTCCAAACGATCCGCCCCAGGAGGACACGAAATCCAAGGATCCTGACACGGCACCAGAGTTAACTACCTCTCCAAACAATCCGCCCCAGGAGTCGGAGTTTATACCCCCAGTGTCTGACCAAAGCCCATCTAAAGATGCTAGAACTCGCTCAGAAAAGAAATCCTCCTCCTGTAACATTCTTTGACGAAAGAATTCTGTCCGTTTTATTTTTCATCTAACTGCACACAATGGACACTTGTAGTTGTAGTTGTACCTGGCAACGGGTAACACAACGAATTGTTACATGCGCGTAAATTATGCACGTACGGTTCGCCGTGGAATTCACGTCATTACAATATAAAAGCTCTATAGTTTTCTTTAAAATTAAGAAATTCAGTATAATAAAATAAATAGTGCCTGTTTTGAAGGATAACAGTTGAATTGACACCCCTCGAAAACTATTGTCAACACCCGCTCCACGTCGGTTGACAATGGTTTTCTCGGGGTGTCAATTTCAACTGTTACCCTCCAAAACAGGCACTATTTATATAATGTTGTCAGGTTGTTTCGTGAAAATAAACATGTACACTTGTGGATAATGTATCTGAATTAAGATTCAAATTCTCAAAATTACTAGTGCAATAAAACGATTGCAATATGAACATATTCATAAATGTATTCATTTGTAGTCAAGTTAATTAAAAAAAGCAACATTATCACCACGTATAACACAACATGCGGGGTGTATGCTATGTTGTAAATTTTCTGTGAATAAAATCAATCGAATACAGAAATATTTGCGAAAACAGTGATGTTATACACATGGTGTATACAACGTGTTGTACAGGGGGTGTATAATCTAGAATGATACAAGACAATATAAAGAGCTACATTATCAATTTTCCATTGATATTACGCACTAGTCTCTGCAAGAAAAACCGATTGTATACACCCCTTGTACAACACGTTGTATACACCCCGTGTACAACATCACTTTTTCGCAAATATTTCTGTATTTGATTGATTTTATTCACAGAAAATTAATGTATAATCAAACACAAGTGGTATGTAATTGTTAGTAACAAAACAGTGATGATAAACGGAACCTTTGTCCAGATATTTGATCATTAACGAACGTCAGGGTCAAACTCACCCTGACTGTCGGAATTGTGTTGAAGTGTTTGAGAAAACTAGAACATGTACAATGGAATAAAACGTGTCTATATATTCCTTAATCCATGCTTTCTTTCGTAAGCATACTCTTTTTGGCAAAATAAGTCCTTTAGTTAATTAACTGGACAAATATCGTACCTTCGACACCGTTTTCTCGCTTCGGAAGCCTACACCCCGTGTACAGTATAGCATACACCCCGCATGTTGTGTTATACGTGGTGATTATGCAATTGTAACTTTTCGTCATATATCGGAGAAAAGGGTTCACTTTCGATCTTAACCTTTGTTTCCTCCTAAATTAAACTGAAATTTAAACAAATTAATCATGGTGAAGTTGGAAGATTTTTTTCTACTTCTACAATAAATTATTTTTAAAATCAACTATTCGTAAAAATTGTGTTTAGTTTTTCATTTAATATTGTATGTACAACTTACGGGCTTCAGCTTTTCTCTTATTATAGTGTTTTTCTGTGTATGGGGGTAAAACGAAAGGTTTCTTGTCCCTTTGAACTTTCAAATGGTGCTGGATTACAGTTTTAAAAAACAAGTTTAAGGAAGTTGAGAGCATTACCGTAAGTAGGATTCACCACGTCTGTTCCTCTCATTATTATGCCCATTTCATAACTTTTCAAAGATCCATCATTAGAGACTCATAATTGGCACATAAATGATGTGTCATGACCCTGACCCGAGTTCATTTGCACAAGGTCAAGATTACATATACTAGTAGTCAAATCATTTATTTTCTAAAACTCTGGCACTTTCACAAAGCTTCCTTGATTTTTTTCAGAGGCAATTTATTGTATACATCATTTTTCTCATCATTTCTCTCAAAACCACTATTCATTTCTATTTGTGAGGAAAAGAGTCCAATTTTGAACCTCAAATCATTAACTTTTTAACATAAGAGATTAAAACAAAAAGGTTGGTGTATACAAAGAGAATTTATTTCAACAAACATGTCTTTTACAAATGTTTATGAGAGAGTTACTTATAAAACTCGTGTTCAGTTTCATCCTTTTTAATATTGTTCTTGTAACCCTTTTCAAAGTCTTTGGCAAGCACTATATATCTGTTTTCTCTCACTGCTTGCATACCAGCCTGTAAAAGAAAGTATATTTCATTGACATTAAGGATATGACACTTTACAATTCTGTTTCTTATTAACAAATTAAAAATTCAAAAGTTTGCAAAGACAAGATATTTATAGAAAAAACAGATAAGTATGTTATAATATGATCTTTCAGGCATTCCTCTGTGCTTAGAGTTCCATATTTACTAAGTCTATGTCCCCACTCCTAATAAGAATAAACCTCTTTATGTCTCACCTCCTGACAAATGGCGTTGATATCGGCCCCACTGATTTTGTCTGGCCTGGCCACATAGTCCTCTAGGTCCACCTCCTCGCTCACGTTCATTTTACTGGTGATGGTGGAGAAGATGAGTCGTTTCTGTCGTCGATCAGGAATCGGAAACTCGATCTTCCTGTCAAGACGGCCCGGTCTCAGAAGAGCAGGATCCAAGGTGTCCGCTCGATTGGTGGCCATTATCACCTGTCGTCACAAAAACACAGTCTTAACTGCTAGGTTATTTCTTAATATGTATTTGCAAATTAAAAATCCTCCTTAAGAAGATGAGAAAAATTCTTACCTTAACATTGACAGTCTGATCAAACCCATCCATCTGGTTGAGTAGTTCTAATAAAATTCTCTGTACCTCTCTGTCAGCTGCATACATTAAATAAAAGGTTTATAGTTTAGTTATTTTGGCAATAAACAAATAATAAAACAAATCACATCTGTACATGTAGAAAGAACAGACTTCTATAAATCTTTCACACAATAGGAATAATATAGTACATGTATATCATTAAGGAAAATTAACAGATATAGGCCAAACATAGGCATTTTATAACCTTCAAATTCATTTAATCAAAACATTTTCAGATTGAATGAAAATTATCCTGCTTTTATTAGAAATGATATTAGCTTGAAACCAAAGGTGAATAGATATACATATCCCTATCATTTAAGGCAGAAACTAGATATCTGTGAACCAAAGCCCCTGCTCTGATGTGAACATACAAAATAAGCAGTTGACATTTTTTTTTAGCATTAGAAAATCAAAGTACTGAAGTACTGACGGGAGTTGATTTTATCAATTGTTATTTATTTTAAATTTAACGATATGTTATTTTGCGTGGCAAGTAAATTCCTATAAGTATTTGAATTACACACATTTTTATAATCTGAATCCTACAGGAATTTTGTGAGAACCCGATATCAATCATGATGTGTAATATTCAAATAATTATTCCATCAAACTACGAATTAGTAATCGAAATAGTTATGAGAAATTGTATGGATCCAAGCAAAATTGAACTCTACTCTCGTTCAACCAGACTCTCAGCTGTATCCGTTAATCTCCGACAAGCAAGAGAGAATCTCTGCTTGTCGGAAATTTACGGAGACAGCCAAGCGTCTGGTTGAACGAGACTATATTGAACTCTGGCGTAGGAATTCATAAAATGTACGACTTCAAAAAATATCTGAATTGTTCGTACGATTTAAAATCTGACTTTTTACAAGGTATCTACAAATGAGTTTTCTTTAAGAACAATACTTAAGAACTCATTACATCGAATTTATTGATTAGAACTAAATGTTGTCAGCGGTGTTGATTTGTGCTTAGGTCCAAACACTGTTTCACTTTCGGTTTGCCTGAGTAACTGCATAGGAGAGTTGATTAAAATCAACTCCCAATTAAGGCTAAATATTAACTAAGTCATCATTTAACAGGAATACGACTTCCTTTGTTTGGTAAAAAAAAGCCCACTATATGGCATACCTGAACAAAGAGTGTGTTAAAATTTCAACCGTTTGTGATGAATAGTTGCTGAGAAAAATGCTACACAGACACAAGTATAACAGTAATCCCCCTCTCCTTAAATATAAAATATCTGTCTCTAATGATATATATTTTTATACATGTTATTTGTTTCAAACTACAACATACAATGTCTATGCACTTACCTCCTGTTTGTGCATCAAATCGTTTAGTTGCTATAGCATCTATTTCATCTATAAATATAATTGCTGGGGCATTTTCTTTAGCCAGTCTGAACACATCTCTCACCATACGAGGTCCTTCGCCCAGGTACTTCTGGACAAATTCGGAACCAACAACTCTTATGAAGGCAGCTACCACAAAGACAAGTTTGAATTAGTTTTTCGATCAACAATAAGCGTTTTATACACTTTTTGCTTTAATAGAAATCACCATTCTACATGATTTTATCATTCATTACTACCATATATTATCACTTGAAATAGGAGTATGCATGCTTTGATGACCATTCAAAACATTTGTAGTTCAATTCTTTTGTTGTTTTGTAAACAATTATCACATTTTCAAAGTGAAACAACACAGATCTAGAAACAAGTCTTTCACTTTTCTATTTACCTGTTGTGTGATGAGCCACAGCTTTGGCTAACATAGTTTTACCACATCCAGGTGGGCCATACATAAGGACACCTCTGGGAGGGTCTATACCAATCTGTTTATATAAATCGAAGTGGGTCAGGGGCAGCTCCACTGCCTCCCTGACTTCTTGCTTCTGGATGTCCATCCCTCCTATGTCTGCGTACTGAACGTCAGGTTTCTCATCTACAAAACAGGAATGACATTGCAATTAGATGTACCCGTAGGTATCTCAGTTTTAGCTCAGTAAAAGTGAATGTAAAAGTAATAGGGATGGGACGATCCACCGATGCACCGGTGCATCGCGGTATTTATTTTGACGATATTTGGATCGATACATTTACCATTAATACAACGATACCATACCGAACTTTTTTTATTTTTCAAAAATATCCGAGCTTCATATATCGGCTATTTTTAGTCCGCGCGCCTAATATGAAAGTACAAAGATGGCGGAAAACCTCGTAAAGTTGTCAAAACTGTTAGGAAGCTAAATATGGAGTGTGGAAAACTTTTGGAGTACTTGTTTATGAAAAACTAGTGTACACGAGACTAAAGTAATTTTTAAATTGTGCAACGCTCATTATGAATATAACAAAATAACTTTGGACATGCGGTAATACATCGGCAGGTTGAATAAATTTTAAACTTTTATTCATGTTTTCATTTAATTGCAATGTATCGTGATATGTATCGTATCGCATCTCATGTATCGTGATATGTACCGAATCGGCTCAGCACAGTATCGTCCCAGCCCTAAAAAGTAAGCAACATAATACATACCAGCCTGCAACATTGTGATGCTGCTATCTGCCTCAGGGGGTAGGACATCCACCAAAGCATTGCTGTGCTTGTGGAGAGCTACACTGGCAGATGGCTTTAACAATTCTCGGTCAATAGTTGACAGAATTCTCACATAATAATTAGACCCTAAAAAACAAAATGTAGAATCAATAAATTCAGACAACAGTGGATTACTGTTGGATATATATACCGGTAAAGTCCAAGAAACAGTGGAAGATTTGTATACTCTGTGTATATCATATCTTGGTGCATACCAGTAGTGGAGCCAACAATTCCTGTGTTTTGGTCGACTGCTTCCAGGAACTGTCCGATGACCAGAGGGACACTCTGAATCCTCTTCACCTCTTCTTGAGCATGCAGGTACTCCTTCTTGAGATTTTTCTGTTCATCTTTAATATACTCCTCCTGAACTTCTAAAAATTCTAGCTGCCTCTGAAGTTTCTGAGGACAAAAAATAAATTAATAATTATTGTATCCAACTGTCATCAAATGAAGGACTTTACTTAAAGGCTGTTTCAATAGAAACAAAGGCCAAAATAAAATAAGTATTTGTTTGGAATTGCCTCCCGTCTCTTTGAAATAACTCCTGCTGATATATTTCATGAGCAAGAAATAAAGAAATTTTTTACATGGAGATTTTTATCTTTTACCAATTATTTATTTATTAAACTTCAGTTTGAAAATGAAAAAAAATTCTCCAAGACAGCAATTAAAAACAAATATTTTTGAAGGATGGCCCAATTTCTTAATTTATATTATCAGTCTAGACGGGACTCCCAAAACGGAGTTAACTCCCAAAACGGAGTCTTTGGCTCCATCATGCATTGCGGTAAAATGGCGTTTCTAATGTAAACAACGTGCGAGTTATGCCCCTTAGTTCTAAATAAATCGCTAAAATTGGCCAAAAAACACAACAAAAATTAATTCTAAACTTTCAAAAACATTTCTGAACGTTTATGTGTCATATTAATGTCATATGTTCATAACCGTTTACTTGTATTACCTAAGATTAATTTTTAAAATGAAAAATTCACCCATAACTTCGATACGCACAACTATAACTGTTTTGAAATAAATGTAACGCTTGGATATATGTTTATTTATCATTGTTTGTTAAAAATATAGTCTCTTTTTAATCTTTTTCATACTAAATCATTCAATGATCTTGAATAATTATGTATTTAACATGGTTTCCTAACACCGCAAATGCTGCGACCGATTATAATTGTTTTGATGATAATTATCAGTTCAATTTAAGGAGTTATTGAGTCTAGAGTGACAATTTGTTTCATTTTCTGGGCTTTCAAACAACCAATCCTATTTTTTAAATACCAAAAAGACGTTTTTTAATCATCGCTAGAGCAACCAGTTTTTGTTAGTAATCGAAGCTTTTTTCGTTTTCGCACTTATCAATTTGTATGTTTGGTGATTTTAAATTGTAACACAATACGAAAGAAGTAAAATTTAATGCAATTTACCTTTTATTAACGATTAAATTCCATGAAAAACACAAAAATATCACTTTTTAAGCATCGTCCAAACGTCCAACTTCGAAGAGAAATAACTTTCTTAAGTGCAAATAAACCCCTATTTCGTGCAAATACGATCGATAGTAAATTTTATCCTGGGTCTTTTAAAACCTGTTAGAAGTCTGCCAACACATGCAGCACTTTGCAAGACGATTTCTTGTTGACCCCATGTTTTCATCGAAAAATCGCCATATTTTGTACCAGTGCGCATGCGTAGACTCCCAAAACGGAGTCCAAAATGCTTGCAGAAATTCACTTCCGTTGACTCCGTTTTGGGAGTCCGTCTAGACTGATTATAGCTGTGTCTTACTTTATATTTGACATACAGATCCTCCATGTCTGAGCCAAGAGGGTCCAGGTGTGTGGCAGTCTGGGAAGTCCCAGGCCGGGACTCCAACACAACAGAATCCTCCTAAAGAAAACGTTCATGATATGTCAATGATAGAGATATGGTGTTGGGTCAACAACTTATATGTCGTCTTTAAATTGTTGAGCAAATTCGGGATAAACATGTCAGGAGGAGACTCCCCAGTCCCCAAACTCACCATCTCCCCAAACTTGTAACAAACATTTCATAACGTAAACATTTATCAGTGATATAATGTCATAACTTTTCACAAATATATCAACATCACATAATCATAGAATGACAAAGCCATTTTGATGTATCATTATACCTAATTTTTAACAACGTTTTGGGATTTTTAAGAAGTTTTAACACATCAGCAATCAATAGATATACAACATCCTTCTATATTAAACATGTTGTTTAGTCAATACTTCGTTTACAGTACAAACCGGCACCTTTTCTTGTGGTTGCAATCCTATCTCCTCCATTTTCTTTTTTCTTCACTTTGAATGCGAAACGGATACAATTGTATTTTTTTTAAATGATAGTTTTCTAAAACATCATATAGGGAATAATTTAAAAATTTTCATTAAACCCCTTAAACTTATCAAAACATATATCTCTGTTGGAAATTGATAAATAATGGATAATGGACATGTTATAATTTTCCAATTATATCCGAAATTATATATTTTACAAAACTGAATTCAAAAAATTACGTCACGTCCTGCCTACCACTTGTTTAAAAATGGTGGTCGTACATCGGGTTGAGCATAATAACTAAAATGGTACGTATGTCCTTTTGCGTTGAATTATCATGTTGCATATTCCATGAGAAACGTTCATTTGTTAAAATAACAATTTTAGGACTTCGAATTCTTTAATCACATTTAAGATCAAAGATTATTTACTGTAGCTGTTGTTTGTAAACAAGGAAAGGTAAGTAATCCGTGTATGTCTACCATAGGCATATATTTGATATTTTATTTAAAGATAAAATATAGCATCAAGCTTGTGTCGATCTTGATGGAGTTGATAAATGTGACAAGGACCCCAAGAAATAAAAAAAAAATCTGAGACTCACTGTCATCCATAAGAAACAAACTTTGAATTTTTATTATAGTATGTCCCAAGCTATTCCTGTTGCGCATTTGGACGATTTTTAATAAAAATACACATATGTGTGAAAAAAGTGAATTCAACAAAAAGGAAATTTTCCTAGATATCTTCATTGACACTGTTCGTTTTTCACCTACAAAAATTCACAGAAACGAAATTAGGAATGTTTACATCTTTTCTCCTTTCGGAAGTCACTCAGAATACCTCGCACAATTTTTCAACATTATCATCCAGGTACCTTCATCTACTTTGCAATGGAAAATTCCCATCGACTTTTTATTTTTAGCCATGTACTAGCTGAAATCTGACAAGCTAGAGTGCACATGGGCATTTCAAATATGAAATCTTAGGATTTTTTTAATAATATTAATTGAACATCGTTTGAACTGAGAAGCATTTGTGAATATGGAACAATTTAAGAAAAAGTGCGACATAAATAATAATCTTGGAACAGACTATAATAAGATTTCTGTGAAATTATCAACAAGGTTATGTTTATTTTTTACAAGAATGGAATTGTAAGTAAAACAATCCTATATGATATATTAAAATTTTTGAATTATATTGCAATATATAGCCCCATTTAAAGGAGTCTAAAACACTCAACTTTGCCTCTCCCCCAAATAATTCACCCAAAGCCTTTCAACCCATGATAGATTAAGCTTGCACTTTTTCCCTTCACTATTCTCAGAATATGATTCTTCTGACATAGAGCTTGTGGTGCTAGCAGACACTCTATGTCAACCACCAGCAGTCACTACAAGTTATCTCGCTCCAATTAAGTTAATGTAATATAATTATATCATTGCACAGGATATAGCAGTCATAATTGATTTTAAGAAGAAATGCAGTTTCTTCTTACATGATTTGCCTGCAAAATCAAATGTTTGGCAGAACTGCTTAAGTAACAAAAAATGTCTTCTATCTATCACACTAAAAGCATATATTACTGCAAACATTGTCCACAGACTAGATACATGTATGTTGTGTACACACACAAACATATGTCATAGAATATGCAATTATTGATGAGAATTTGTAAAAACTAATTTTATTTGAATAGAGTCAAACTTCAAGTCGAGCATCGACACCTGGGGGTTACCCAAAAATCCCTCCAATCATCACCAATGAATCTGATCGAGTCTTCCTTCTTGATCTGAATGATTACATTGAAGATGAAATTAGAAAAGTAAACAGTGAGGAGGCAGAACAGAGATACATTATATACAGGAATGCATTCAACAAGGTAAGAGTAAATGGGCAAAAAGTATTCAATAGTAAGGTAACAC
The DNA here is from genome assembly GCF_963853765.1 of Magallana gigas. Taxonomy (NCBI): domain Eukaryota; kingdom Metazoa; phylum Mollusca; class Bivalvia; order Ostreida; family Ostreidae; genus Magallana; species Magallana gigas. The sequence goes on along the minus strand of NC_088858.1, from coordinate 4,961,868 downwards.
TCTAAGATGAAACACGGAGCATTTACCTGTATGCTGTCATTCTTTGTTCTAATGCAGATCAACATAATGGTATATACATTTAGAAATGTAAAACTTTTACAAGGATTTGTTTCCGTAATGCAGAAGACTGTTTCGATAGATCTTAAACAATGATTCCATTTATTCAAAAGTATAAATAACTTTATTATTAAAGAGACTTAGTACCTTTGCAGATAATTGAATATGTGACAGCATACAAACCACTGCTGACCGCCATCAAGAAGGAGTATGAATTCACCATTGATTCAATCAGAAAAGGGCAAAGAGAGGCAGATTATCTAAATGGCAAACTCAAAGCAATGGCATCTGAACCCTCTACCATCAGAAATTACAAAAAGAGGGCAGATGAACTAGAAGAGAGGTATATTTATGTACTATATTAACATTGTGATTTGAAAAAACCTTGTACCAGTAATAAGTTGTATTCAAGAGAAAAGAGCTCAGATATTTTATATTCCTGGAGGTACTTTCTACTTCACTTGGTGTTTTCTTGTCTCTTATTCTAATATGAAATTTGCATGAAGATTAATCTGATGAAAATATTAATTTGTTTATTGGGTGTATCCAGAGACAAAGGTATACAAATCTTTGATTTGATATTGTTTTAGGATTTCCATTATTGAAAAAGACAATGATAAGCTTCAGCAGCAGCTACAGGACCTCCGATCCAAGCGACAGCGAAGGGAGGAACTGGAGAGAGAGGTGGCTGAGCCCCCAAAGAGAGAGCTGAAGAAAGACAGGCGACTCATACCAGGTAGTGTCTTCTACAGAAATTAAGTCTTTTATTCAACCTTTTGGTGTCTGAAGAATATTTTATATTGTAATTGACTCATTGATATTTATTTTGCAGGATTATCATTGGAGGAAGCTACAGATCTGAATTTACTGTACAAAAATTTGGATATCTTAGACAGACAGTTGAAAGATTTAAACATTAGTTTTAGAACTAGATATGTTCCAAAAAGTCAGAAAGTGGATTTTAAAAATAAATTAGATACCAAGGTCAATACCAGAGACCAGTTGTTAAGACAGGGCTTGATCTACAGAGCCAAGCGGTACAGATTAAAGATAGCTGTAGAGGCTGCACAGGCTTACAACCGCTTCAAGCCGCCTCATCAGACAGTTGGAGATGCTGTGACGTTTGCCATTGCTCAGGCCACTGGACTGCAAGTTCAGGAAAAAGGTGTGTGTTCAATAATGAAATAAATATCAATTAATGATTGCTGTTGGTTGGAGACATGATTAAGATCTGTAAAGCTCAAAGGGCTTCTCAGAAGATTTTATCAACTACCAACCAAGTTTATATCTTTGTGAACATTTTTACACTGTTATTTATTTCATAAAAGTCAAAATATTTGGAATTCTAACATATAATTGGTTTTATATTCATAATATTGCAGTAGTCAAACCATAAGCTTGTGCAATAATCATTGTGACATCATATATGACCCCTTGACCAGCTATAAAATAGTCACACAAAAATGAACAATTTTGCTCTTCGGCAGATTCATAAAAGGAAACATGTTTGCAATTCAAAATTCAGCAAATTAATCAGCTTGTATATGCATTAATTTCATTAAAATTTTAATCATTTAACACAGATGCAGCTGGACAAGAACAGAATCAGGGTGAGGGAGAGAAGAGAGATGGCTCCCCTAGTGCGGTCGCTACAACCTCGTTTGAAGATGATGACCCAAATAAGGAGAAGGAGGCGGAGATGATGCTGGAGTACATTGAGAAGTTCAATGAGTTGTTCGAGGACGGGAAGTATGAGGAGGCCGCCATTCATGCCGCCAACAGTCCAAAAGGGATCCTCAGAACCTCGGCCACCCTGGCTAAGTTCAGAGGTCAGTAAAACCACACACAATATCTAGCTATATCTGTAGCAGTTTACAACAACATGCATACATATTATCACATCTCATTGGTTTATGCTTTTTAATGTGTTTTACAATAAAATATTTTAATTCATGTACTGGAAGGTCAAGTTGAAGTACTTACGGGTATACTGGTACCAATACTTGACATCAATGCTTAAATTGCATCTAACTTAAGTAGTGGTAGAGTCCATTTTATCTGAGTATTTGATAAAAGGCAAGTTTCAATAGTTTGTAAAGTTTCATCTCAAAAACCATTTCATATCTCTTCCTTTTAGGAATGAAATGTTCTCTATGCAGTAATAAGACATACATCATACTATGTTCATGTATCCTTATAATTTTACATGAAAAGATTTTTTCTGTATAGAGCATCAGTCAGATAATTACCTATCAACTGCACTAGTCATTTCTTCAAATGGTTCAAGATGACTTCGATTTAGAACTCGGAAAGATACCATGATCGGTATTTGTTGTATTCACAAATTGAATTTGATAAGACTATAAATTCTTTTTTAAATAAATCCTCCCTTCCAAATGAATTCATGAGAATATTTATTTGTTGCATGAACCAATTCAATTATTGCACTTCTAATTGAATTCATGAAAATGACAATTCAATATGTGTTCTCTGGAATTGCATCATTGTGCATATGAATTGTTTTTTTAAATTTAATGAAAGCAACAATAACTCAATGATATTCTAAAGTAAATGAAAATATATTCCATAATGAGTTAAGAAGTTTTATATATTTATTATTTGGAACTTCGTAGCTCTGGGTGCTTGATGAATAGAATCCCTCTATCAACAGTGTCGGTACAAGTCGCTCAGTATCAGGTCTTAAAAAACTCAAAGTTGATATATTTTGATAATATACAGTGTTTTAAATAAAACATTGAATAACACATAAGCTCAGAATCAAGGTATTACATTTTAATATATTTAGATGTATAAGATATTGGGGTTAATTCACAAATTGTCTGCGGAAATAGTTTAGGCAAATACAATTAGAAAAGCATTTTTAAAATCATTGTAATCGATATCTTAAGTTTCACTCTTAGGGAAGAGATTTTTAACAAAGCTTAAAAGCTCAAGTACGGGATTATTTCCTTCTAATATTCAATTATACACATGTATTTTAGTCAGATCATTTAATAACTTACTTTAAATTGGAGCTACACATTTTTTTACTGTTGATTTTTTTATATCAATCTTTTACAGTCTGAGTCAATGTATCTTCCTGATCGTTATCTGCAGGTTTTAAACACTGAGTGCCCTTTAAATGCAAACAATAGAATATTGAAACATGAGATTATGTTATTATGCAAGACCTCAAAACTGTGCTAGGTGACAACTACCCTGCTTGATCAGCCATTTTATTTGATTGCATGGATAAAATGCACCTTCTTGCAGTATTGATTCCTAGCTGCAGACAATAATGGATTATTTATGCGTAAGAGCTACGTCAATGTTCTTCCCGTTTTATTGTTTTCAGCCGAGAATGAAGGTAGGTTTTCACCCACGTTGTTTAATCCTCTCAACTTGTGTCGACCTGTGTTTTAATGCACAAGTTAACCTAGCCACTTTACTTTGTTACGGATTTGTCTTTACTACCTTAAAAAGGTAAGGTTATTTCAATAAAGTAACTCCAATTCAAAATATAGGATGCTTAAATGTATGTCACCATGCCATGGATGGCTTTGAACTATAAAGATATTGAAATGTTACGGTAGTTAGGAAGAGTTATATACATTAGACAGCAATGCCATTGGGGGCCTGAAATGAACCGGGTATAATAAATGCCTGTATAAGAGAATCCAACAATAAGGAACTTGTGAGGCACATTTTATGTCTTACTGTACAGTATTCTGATAACCTTAACATTGTAAACTACTGGGTATACATTGCTGGCTAACAACACAACAGTAAGAATCCCATTAAGCACGTAATATGAATCGAACACCCTACCACTGAGAACCTGTTAGGGGAGGTTATTTGTTTCTAACAACCCTATGAACTGAAACCCATTTTTGAATATTATTTTGAATGGGTTTTTTAAATGCAAGTGATGTTAGAGAGACATACACTGTATTACCGTATCCAACATGCATCAAATTATGTGGTTTTTGTTTACGTATTACAGTACTTTACTGGTTACCAAGTTGTAGCTACACTGCTAGACATGCACCTAATAGGTTAAAAAATGTTGGTTGCAAACACATTCGTTTCTTAATGATTCCCACTTTATGGCTTGTAGGATGCATATTTTTGCACCTAACAAGTTTCTTAGGATAGGGATATGCATCGTCGGATACCCATGGGTGATCGCGTCTTTTACTTATCATGATAAGTAAAAGGCGCGATCACCCGTGGGTATCCGACGATGAGGGATATGTCAAGTAAAGATATCTTAACCTTTCTGGTCCTAATGGTCGGCTTGTTAGATACGGTTCCATATCGTTTCACAATCATGGGGATTTTGAATAAACATAACTGTCTAGGTTCCCCAAAGATGGTTTGTTAAAAACGGATCATGGTGTCTATTTTGTCCCTAATGGTTGGGTTGTTATATGTATCTTTAGACTTCTTAACATGTTACCAAAATCAGGGTTCCGAAAGGTAGGGTTGTTAAATCGTAACTAGTTCCTGTTTGACGGGATGTAAGAAACAGACAGCATTGTAGTAGATGGTCAGTTTCCAAGTGCTAGAACTACATGTATTTATATAAATGAAAATGATTGGTTTAAAACGGTAGAGTTTCTAAATCTATATTGATATTTTTACCGAGATGTCCATGCAGTTCTAGCACTTGGAAACTGACCTACTACATTGCTCTCTGTTTCTTACAGATATCTATGATAACTCCACCTCCTCAAACTATTACGTAAACGTATTCATATCATATGAATATTACAGCCCTTCTATAGGAAACATATTTTACACAGTTATCTGTATCTTACACTCTTACAAATGGGACCTAAAAGTTAAAAACAAGCACAACCCTACCAAATGGTACTGCACTGTACTCGTTTAATATTACCCGTCATGCATCTATAAATACATGACGATACCCAATATTCACAAGTTCCAAACGTAAGGTTTGTTAAACACCGACAACGTGTAAGAGACAGCTAACACGTATTAAAGTTTCCTATTTATAGTAATCTTCCTTTTGGAACCTATTGGACAGTTATATGTTTTTAGAATTCTTACGATTGGGAACCCTTTTAAAATGTATCTAACAAGCCTGCCATTTAGAACCAGATATATCTGTATTCTCCATCCCTCAAAGGGGAAATCCTTACTTATTGTTAAATACGAAAAGGCATTGCTTACCTGTCAATCTTCTACAGTTATTTTCAGAGAAGAAATTCGCCATGATAATTTATATAAATCAAGGAATGATGTTTTTATCTCGATTTATTTGAATACTAAACCTCACCTTATATGTATGCACGATTACGTTGAGTTATGTCCATATTTACGAATTATTCTTCCATTTTGGTTTTTTTTTTCTTTTTCCACAATTACCTTAATATCGTTATCAATTAATATTAGCATTATTTTAAGAACAGAACTATAATTTCAAAAGTATATCAAAAGTACCAAGGTATTGAATTATCAGTAGATGTGCTCATCAGTACATGGATTTACTAAGTCAAAATAAAATGAAAGTTTAAAAATACATTTATTGAATGTATTTTAAATACTCTTGTTTCCTATTAAGGATTATCTGACAACAAATTCGTCTATGCTCATTTTTGTGAAATTCTATTATCAAAGGCAAAATCACTACCTGAATTTCTTCAATATTGGACCGGTAATCAATAGTTTCCCAGAGAAGATTCTTTTTCAGTGAATCAATAGCAATTTTGTTCAAAGAATTGTTGACTTTAATTTGCAAGATACCGTGTAACTGAACTTAACTTTGCGGTTGAGTTAATAAAAAATATATATTTGATAGTACTCGTAAAATCATTGGTTTAGAAATTGCATCAAATAAATAAATCTATTTTTCACCAACAGGAAAAAATTGCACGTTTATTTAGTTTTACGATAAGTAGAGTTTCTTTTTGATCTGTTGATTGTGTCTGTGTTCTTGTAGATGTGAAGGTGAGGCTGAGTCATCGATCCCCTCTGTTGGCGTTCTGTGATGCCATCATGGCCTCTGTAGGCGCCGTTGGGTGTAAGCCGGCCGGCGAGCTGTCCACTGAGTGTGTGGAGTGTGCCTTAAACGAAAACCGACTGGATCTACTGTCTCACTGGATATCTCAGGACAGGTAATCAGAAAATTACTATGACCAAGACAATGTAAAAATAAGTCTATAAAGTGAATACACAGGTAATCAGAAAACACCGAAATCCAAAACACTGTAAAAGAAATGTGTCTGAATATTGTAAACATACTGCCGGTTGTAAAACACGTCCACTACGCTGTTGGCCAAAATTTTTCAATGATAAAAGTATTTTTAAAACATTAAAATGAATTATAGTAAAAGAAGTCAACGTAAAACGGTTAAAGGTGATTTTTACTGCAGTAGTTCTGGGTTTGTTCCCTTCAGCCGTTGAGTGTTGTTTCTGTTTTTTTGACAGACTGATGCTGAGTAGACAGATCGGTGACCTGATCAGCGGACACTGTGGCTGTAAGGTGCCCTGTAAGTGTGGCTGCCAGGCGCTGGCCCAGAACGTCTACACCAAGCTCCACCTCCACCACCAAGCCATCATCTGTCTCCTCAAGCAGGGCAGGGTACACGCTGGAATCGAGTACGCCAAACACAAGTAAGACTGTGTATAACTACTAAGATATACAAACGTTTCTGTCCCTGTTGATGGTACATTTTATACAAAGAACATAAATAAGACGTATTGATCTTCGTATAATAAACTAAAATATTGTAAAACATGGTCTTTGATTCATTGTCATTGTGTTTGGTTGTAGGTCCCCGTTCACAAAGGAGATGTATGTGGAGGTGCTGAGAATGTGTCCCTCTCTACAACTGATGCATGCCCTGGTGGCAGCAGACGACCAAGGATCCAGACCGCTTCCTGTGGGAGTGGTCATACTGACTGTGCTAGAGAACAACAGCTTTGATCTGGTTCTACCGTTCATTCAGGAACTACAAAACAGAACGGCAGACGGTGAGAAAAAGTTTTGTGTGATTGAAGAAAAATGTTTATATTAAAAAAACAACATTTTAAAAGTTAATTTGATATTCACAGATGACCCAAATACGAGTCTGTTCCACGATGCTGTGTTGGATGACATGGAGACGAGTACAGATGAGTGGGACAGCCTGGTGAAGATTCTACAGGACCAGGGCTACGAGGAGACGGCTACCAATGTCCTCTCCACCATCACTGTCATGTCTGCCATGAAAACTGTCCTCTATAAGAGTCTAGCAGACGACAGACCAGACAGTGCTGCCACCCAGGGATGAGTGCATGGTGCTGCCACCTAGTGGTGAATAATACTGGTGCGTTGCTTCCAGAGTGAAGGACGGGATCTTGTGATCAACGGAGATATAAGACTGAAGAGCAATCCGTGTATTTCAATGTTGGCTGTGTATATTTGTTTAGAGAATAAATTTTATATTTGAAACAATGTACTCAAACTTTATTCTATCTATGCTTTGATCAAACTCCACATGTGCTAAAAAACGACAAACTGTTTTTTCCAAGTTGTTTAATGAAGAACAATGCACCCTGAGTGAACATTTTCAGATAGCGAAAATATATTAACACGAAAGTATGAGCAAGATAATAAGCTGTAAACTATGAACAAATCGCAAGTATTTCCTATTACATACTACCATTTTTCATTAACAAGCGTAATTATATACTTTGTTGAGCAGGATAATGCATTTCCCGTTTATGTCCTATTTAGACGGCGTATAATTTTGAGACACATAAAAGGGCATATTTAATGTACATGTACTTAACTTTGGGGATAATTACAAAACAGGTTTCGTAGTTAATGGAGCCTCATCAACACTGATCCTGTATATAATTAGCTTTTTTTGTTTATTGAATCCTCACAATGTGTTATACAAGTCACGTGCCTTTTCCGGAAGTCGATAAAGGATGAGGCGCGGAGGTTATTTGATGTGGAACTCGGGGTCATGTTTAAGTGTTTAGTTGCTCAGTTGATCGTTGTAAGACATAACTAGTGGTTGACTGACCTGACAGCACGTCATCCTGATCCAAAGACCGCCAAAACTACCAACAAGGAAAACGAGACCCATTGACAGTGCCGGGGATCAGTTTACGTGTGAAAAAAGGAAATATTTATTGATGGATAATAGTGTGACGGAGTGAAAGGAAAGTATACATGGGGATAAGTAGGAGGAAGTAACAGGCCAGTTCACATCAAAACATGGCTGAGGATCCCTCCGCCGCGGGGGACGTCGATAGTAGCCCCAAGAAGATTAAGGTGACGGCGGTGGGAGACAGTGGGGTGGGGAAGACCTGTATGCTGATGACGTTCGCCAACGACGAGTTCCCCACGGACGGGCGCATCCCCTCCCTGTACGAGGGTGGCACAATCAAAGGTAAAGTCCATCAGGCAGCGGGTCCAAATTTTAAAATGATTACTTTAGAGTTATGGCTAGTTAACACTAACTCTTTCATTCTATGGTGTAAGACGTTGTGGTGATGCATGCATATAACCGGAGAGATGTCACGTTTTCAATAGGTCACGATGTCCCTCCAGCTAGTCAATCGACGACAGGTGATGAAGTACGAGAATGTGCATTCTTAACAACTTAGTTCTAGTACTTAGCTGACAAAAAAGGTTAACAACGTGATCATGTGTTCATGATGTAAATCAGTCAACGCAAAATAATGGTTCAAGGATCAAAATTGGTTATACTCATTTCATGCACAGTTTTTGAATACACGCATATTTCTACATTCAGATTGTGTTTTGGACTTGCCCACATATCAAATTCATTTACAAGTACTCTGTGCTTGCTTATACTATAATGTTACATCGATATTATAAGATTTTAGAAACTCAACATCCGGACAAGCTGAATTCTAGAAAACACTGATAAACTATCTATGATCAAACTTAAGTGTTTTATATTGGGATTAATGATGGAAAGAGAAGGGGGATATTTTGTTTTACTTCAGTATTAGTGTAGTATGCAATATGTAGTTTTATTCATATAATAAAGGTCACTATTCGGGAAGACATCTGCTTTGTTAAAACTACCCACTCATCACATTAACGCCTCTTGACTTTTTTAACAGCCGGTAGAAACGACGCTTATGAGGTTCCGGTCACTATAGAGGTGTGTAACACCAACTACACTCTAGGACTGACGGACACTATAGGCGAGGTGAGTCAGGGAGGGGGGAAATATCACGTGAGTCAGGGAGGAAAACAACACGGGTTATCTAGACAGTTTGTTTTAGTGTGCAAACGGAAGTGAGTAGTCTCAAGATGGGCTTCCGTGTTGAAAATTGTGATCACTCCAGATAAAAGCCTTACTTTACAAGTTATTAACGTTAAATGCATTTACAGCTGTGTTTATGGTTGGCTGCTTTATGTTAATGGTTGGCTTACCCAAGTTACTGCTAAGTACGATGATAACTATTTAGTCAACGAGTAGAATCTGTGAAATCAAGTGAATAAGTCTGTCTGTGAAATCAAGTGAATAAGTCTGTCGTTGTAAGGTCAGGGCTCACGACAGTCCGGACCGCGTATGATAGGGTTTGTGATTATGTGAACCTCTTGTGAAAAATACTGGTTTTCCCAAACCATAATTTAAATCATAGAATCAACAGCTGCAGGTTTTTTTATCGAGACCTAAAATTGTGATATAGTTGTTTATTTTTAATAAAAAGTTGAAATCATTTTAGCCCATACGCCCACTCAAAGAAATCATAATTTTGAATATGTAAAGTTGGGTTTTTAAAAGTGTTTGTTGATATTTTTACACTCAATTGAATATATAGGGTCTAAAAAAGTACTCCTAATAGGCAAGTGTTGTTTCTACGTTCTAGCATGTAAGGCCAACTTTTTAAAGTTTAGCAAATACAAATGTTGAATTTTTTCTAGCAAGGACATAAATTCTAAAATACTATATGTACTAGTATATAGATCCCTGTTAAAACGGTTATATAATTATAATGTGAGGGTTGGTAATATATATCTTATAGACATATTGTTGAACATGGCTTTTGTCATGTATATCAGTGGGCGTGTTCGTTTAACTTTGTCTAGCGACGAAGGCTGAAACACTATATTTCATTTCCCCATAATTACATCAAGAATAAGTTGTTTACAACACGACTTTAGTTACAACGAAAACGTGGGATTGCTGTCTGCATTTGCGTGTGGAGGGTGTTCTAGTATCTTAAAAGTTATATATTTAGTGGATCGGTGGTTTCGTATTGCTTGCAGTCTTGCATTTGTTTGACCGGTACTGCAGTCCCATATCAAATCTGTACTAAACAGTTTTGTTTACATGTACTGAAATCTTGAACAGGATTGAACATTGCTGTTTTAAATGTCATCTCGTATTATGTTATCAGTATTGTATAGAATACAAAGAATAGTATTGTATAGTACTGTAGTTTTGTTAAAAGTTGTCTTAGCTGAATTCTAGCATTAGGTTGTCTAGTACTGTTGCATTATATTACAAGTAGGTTGTCTGGTACTGTAGTCGTGTATAAGGTTGTCTAGTACTGTTGTCTTATATTACAAGTAGGTTGTCTGGTACTGTTGTCGTGTATTAGGTTGTCTAGTACTGTTGTCTTATATTACAAGTAGGTTGTCTGGTACTGTAGTCGTGTTTTAGGTTGTCTTATACCGTTGTCTTATATTACAAGTAGGTTGTCTGGTACTGTAGTCGTCTATTAGGTTGTCTTGTACTGTTGTATTAGGTTGTCTTGTACTGTTGTCTTATATTACAAGTAGGTTGTCTGGTACTGTAGTCGTGTATTAGGTTGTCTTGTACTGTTGTATTAGGTTGTCTTGTACTGTTGTCTTATATAACAATAAGGTTGTCTGGTACTGTAGTCTTGTATTAGGTTGTCTTGTACTGTTGTATTAGGTTGTCTTGTACTGTTGTCTTATATTACTAGTAGGTTGTCTTGTACTGTAGTCGTGTATTAGGTTGTCTTGTACTGTTGTATTAGGTTGTCTTATACTGTTGTCTTATATTACAAGTAGGTTGTCTGGTACTGTAGTCGTGTATTAGGTTGTCTTGTACTGTTGTATTAGGTTGTCTAGTACTGTTGTCTTATATTACAAGTAGGTTGTATGGTACTATAGTCGTGTATTAGGTTGTCTTATACTGTTGTCTTATATTACAAGTAGGTTGTCAGGTACTGTAGTCGTGTTTTAGGTTGTCTTATACTGTTGTCTTATATTACAAGTAGGTTGTCTGGTACTGTAGTCGTGTATTAGGTTGTCTTTTACTGTTGTCTTATATTACAAGTAAGTTGTCTGGTACTGTTGTCGTGTATTAGGTTGTCTAGTACTGTTGTCTTATATTACTTGTAGGTTGTCTGGTACTGTAGTCGTGTATAAGGTTGTCTTGTACTGTTGTATTAGGTTGTCTTATACTGTTGTCTTATATTACTTGTAGGTTGTCTGGTACTGTAGTCTTGTATTAGGTTGTCTTGTACTGTTGTATTAGGTTGTCTTGTACTGTTGTCTTATATTACTAGTAGGTTGTCTGGTACTGTGGTTGTGTATAAGGTTGTCTTGTACTGTTGTCTTATATTACAAGTAGGTTGTCTGGTACTGTAGTCGTGTATTAGGTTGTCTTTTACTATTGTCTTATATTACAAGTAGGTTATCTGATACTGTAGTCGTGTATTTGGTTGTATGGTACTGTTGTTATGTATTAGGTTGTCTGGTACTATAGTACACGTACTATGTAAGGTTGTTTTGTAGTGTAGTCTTGTATTAGGTTGACAGGTACTGTAGTGTTGTGTCAGGTTGTCTTGTACTGTTGTCTTATATTAAGTTGCCTTGTACTGTAGTACTGTGTTATGTTGTCTAGTTCTGTGTTAGGTTGTCTTGTATTGTAGTGTTGTATTAGGTTGTCTAGTATTGTAGTACTTTGTTAGTTTGTGGGGTACTTAAGTTTTATTGGAGGTTTAAATACGTGTATAACACATTATGTTATTGGATGACTAACCTTTCTTTTGGTGATAATACTACATAACTATGCCGTCCGAGAACTAAGAAACAATATGCAGAACGCACTCGTCTTGGAACGTTTTTTTTAAATCTCAAATAACGTTTTTTAAGTGCAAATATGACTTGGAAAGCTGTATGTGGATGTACGGTGTAACTATTATAATAATTACTGTAGCTGTAAAAGGGTATATAAGCCAGTGTAAGTCTAACACGAATTTTAGTTTGGGGCGTGCCATGATTTTCTAAAGTGAAAAGTTGATAAAGTAAGAAATTGATCCCGATATTGATAAACATCCATGTGCATATTATCAAGCATCCAAACTCTCAAGATAGATTTATACGTAATTACACACTCAAATGTTGTTGTTTTTATTAAACCTTAACTCGTACATGCACTATATAGTTGTCGATGGTATGAAAACACTTAACCGTGTCTGTTATGGAGTTAACTTATCAAATACTTTATAGTGTTTAATTACAGGCACGGCCTTCTCTTCACATAGTCATGTAAACGGATAGCCGTATAAATGACTGTGTGAGAACTTTTCAACTAATTTTATTCTTTTCTCCGTTGAATGTCTTAATGTCCGTTTAAATTCTTCTACTCGTCTTTTTCCTTTTCTGTTTCTTCCATTTATTGGCTCCCTTTCTATCAGCCGTTTTCTTTTCTTCTTTTGTCATATAAAAATCCAGCTCTTCCATGTGTCGCTTCTTTAATACTTTGTAAGAATTTTCTGTCTTCAAGGTGTAATTTATTTTGCTTCTAATTTGCGATAGTATCCTTGTACTTTTTCATCTACATGTACTTTCTCTTTCATCTCTGGTAGCTAAATTGTACAAAAACTACGTATGGTTAACAATACAAGTAACTCCTTCAGTGATCCAGTACTATAGTAACTCCTTCAGTGATCCAGTACTATAGTAACTCCTTCGGTGATTCAGTACTATAGTAACTCCTTCAGTGATCCAGTACTATAGTAACTCCTTCGGTGATCCAGTACTATAGTAACTCCTTCAGTGATCCAGTACTATAGTAACTCCTTCAGTGATTCAGTACTATAGTAACTCCTTCGGTGATCCAGTACTATAGTAACTCCTTCGGTGATCCAGTACTATAGTAACTCCTTCGGTGATCCAGTACTATAGTAACTCCTTCAGTGATCCAGTACTATAGTAACTCCTTCAGTGATCCAGTACTATAGTAACTCCTTCAGTGATTCAGTACTATAGTAACTCCTTCAGTGATCCAGTACTATAGTAACTCCTTCAGTGATCCAGTACTATAGTAACTCCTTCAGTGATCGATGCAAATGTGTAAAATAACTCAACGAGATTGAAAGAAGTCAAGAAACGTTAGCGGGTTATATTATTCTTTTCTGCAATGATCGCTACCATTATAACCCGCATGAATCATCAAAGAAAGCATTTTATTGTTTATAATAACATCTTTCTTTAACAAATTAATAAATTGATTGAAAAAAGTAGGTAAAATTCACTAAAATACTGTTAACATTATAATCTGTCCCAAGTTATTGCTTCCATCGCTTTTTGATGATTTTTAATAAAATTACACATACCTGTGAAAGAAATACAGTTGAAATCGTTAAAAGGGAATATATCCAAGATATCTTCATTGAACAATTATCCCTTTCCACTCAGAAAAATTCACAGGAACGAAAACAGATTCCATATACGGAGATTTATAATGGGGAATGTTTACATATTTTCTCCATTCGGAATACACTCGGAATGCATCGTGCAATTCTTTAACGTTATCATCCGGGCTTATGAATGGCTGTTGCAATGCAAAATCTCCGCAGACTTTCAATTTCGGGATGTGTATTGAAACCTGAACCGGTAGAGGGGGCGTTTCAAAACAGATAATCTGGACATTTTTTATATTAGTGGATGAACTTAGTTTGAGAACAAAGGTATTTACTATTATTGAAATATCAAGCAAAAAGTGGTGGAAGCAAAAACTCGGGACAGAGTATAGTATGTTAGCTAAAAGAAACAGCCAAATCGTCTCCTGTGAAAATTTGAGCCTGACATCATCATGATTATTTCGTGCAGTCCGTGGTTTTTCTGTATTCGCAGTAGGTTTCGTGTAATCGATAAACAGGGCGTGCTGATTTCAGTCCTCTCAGTTTCTACAACTGTTTTAATAGAGCTATGAATACTCTATAGGCCTTCTTTTACGTTTCCGTAAGAAATAGAGAGAATCATATTCGGTAGATGTAAATACATATAATGGAATAAAGTTTATACATAAACAAACTGTCGTTCAGACTGCTCATGTTGAATAAATCAAAAGAATATCTTTAAGGTGGATCACTACACCGTGAAATATTTTCTCAAATCAGCAGAAAATTACTTTATTATGATATATATATCATGATGGATAAGAAGTATTTGTCTCATAGGCAAAAAATGTGCAATTTTGGATGAAAAATTACATTTTCAAAAATTTAATTCAATGAACATGAACAAAAGCCCCAGGTGGATTCAAACTCATGATCTGCGGTTCAGAAGCCCAATACTTTAACCACTGAGCTACGACGATATACAACCGAATTGAACGATATGAACAGTTTAACAATACATTTAAATCGCCATCTTGTGACGTAGTGTCTTAAAAAGTGTAAGTGTAGGTGTAGTGAGGTACCTTTCCTTTTAGAACTGGTTAAAATTGGATAAACGAATCTATTTGAAAAATAAAATTACTGAAATGATGTTATATTTGGTCAAAGGTTATAAAACGTAATGAAGGTCTAGGCTTACTTACCCAATACCCATACAGTTATCATGGATTTTGTGTTTTATATCCTCGGTGACTGTAGTTACGTATATATATTTGTTTGTACACATAAGACCATCTGTTGTTCCTGAAGTGAGACAGGCGCCACTTGATTGTGACTGTGTATTATGTATAGTTTTTCTCTTAAAACATTTAGAAAAGCTGTTTGCCTAAATCAAAATTTTAAAATTTAATGCGAACTATAGGATATCCCTGATCGATATTTGAAAAGTGAAAAACGGATAGGGGGGAGCGGACTGTTTAGTTTCTTTTTGTTGTTGGACTAAGTTACTGTCAGAGAAATAAGGATTGCCAAGAATAATTATTTATACCTTCCAATTAAATAAATGAAATTAATATGCTAGTGGCTATAAAACAAAATTGTTTTCGTCTTTTTATTCCTTTTCAACGGTATGCTGATGATATTTACCATTTTCTAAAATAACGAGTAGGTTTCATTCTTTTATCGTAGTTTGATTTCATCCATATTCGTGGACATCAATTTTTGTTTCATGCACAGGGATATGTGAATTTGTTTAAATTGATTTTTCCCTAAAAAAATCTATTGATTGACTGTTTCTCTCTGGCAATGAACATGCATTTTGTAAATTGACATAACAACGCAATTCACGAATATTCTAGTGTTCAGCGAATTATGATAAGACTCCCATTAATAAAGATAGATTCAGTTTAATTTGAGTATATAATTCCGATTTTTTCTTGATTTCTTAACTTTTCTTTTACAAATTCATTCAGATCAAATGCTCGCATTTACAATAATAACTTTGTCCAATTTCATTAAACTTATGACTTCGCTTATGACGGAAAATGTTCGTCATAAAATTTCAATGTCTTACATTTTACATGACAAGAGTATCTCTTCATCTTTTACAGGACGAGTACCGCAGGCTACGGGAGCTGTTCACCAGTGGCACGGATGTTTTTCTAGTGTGTTTTAGTGTCGCGGATCCGGAAACTCTGGAGAATGTTAAACGGAACTGGCTAACGGAAATACGGATACTCTCTCCCAAGGCCTCTTATATTTTGGTGGGAACCAAAACGGACATGCGAGAAAATACAGAGGTGATAAGCCGACTAAAAGAGACAAACAAGCGACCTATTTCCTCTCAGGACGGTGTTAAATTCGCCAATGCTAACGGTGCAAAGTCTTATGTAGAGTGCTCCGCTATGAATAAAGACGGATTGAAAGACGTGTTCGAACAATGTGTAATGGCAGCAACCAATCAACAACCGGCCAAGGTCAAGGACAAATATAAAGAGAAACACAGTGTTGGGCAGTGTGCTGTGTCCTAACCAATCAATGACCTTGACCTGTGTGTTGAAATACGGCGTGTTTGCAGCAACCAAAATGTTCAGCTGTTTTAGAAGAATATTCTGATCTGAAGAATCTGGCAATTGTTTGATGACGAGAAAATGAACGAAGTGTGAACATATCACCCTACACGATTTTATAAAAATAAGCATTAAGAACGGTATGTTCTTTGTATTGTTGATTTTACAATCGTTGTTTACTTAAATTTATTTTCTCAAAATAAATTATGTACAATATAGTCGTGTACTTAATTTAATTTGAGTTAACAACTCTACATTTTGTATATCATGTCACTTATGTTTGATTCATGTTACTAGTATATTTATCATTGTTTTTCACTGAATTCGTTAGCCATTTTAAACTCAAAGATATTGACCTTTTTAGGTCACATGAGTCACTCAGGTGATCTACAGTATCGCAGTTGGTCTTCTTCCGTCGATGTGTGTTTGTGCGGAATTTAAACTGTAAAATTTATAACCTCACCACGCCCGGGTTTACATGGCGGGACCAAATATGCAAAAAATGCCAATTTTTTAAAAAGACCTTCTCTATTCCCACACATGTGAAGAAAAACTGAATGCATGGTTATAATGTCAATGAAGCACCCCCCCCCCTCCCCCCTATTTTCATGAATAAATGTTTTTAAATATCAAATAATAGAAGTGGAAGTAACTGTCAGAGGATCTCAGATTTGGGTAAGGGTGTAAATTTCGAAATGAAGCTTAAAAGGCAAACATGAAACTCTGTGGTATGTCAATCTAAGGGCTTTGGTACTCAGGTGACCATCAAGGCCCGTGGGCCTCTTGTTCTAGTTTTATGCACTCAAGGTCGAGTATTGATTGTTTCTATATCTGCTTTTATTGTAGCAACATCTGCATAAAATATTGTACCATCCAGTAAATTTGCACAAAATAATATAAATACAATATGCATATTTGCATGAATTCTCATTCAACATGCACCATAATTGCATGGTTCTATAGAAGAATTACTTATGTAATATTGCTTCTACTGAAATAAATAATTTAATGAAATAAAGATATAAAGTGTTCGTTGTGTTTCTGTGCCTGCCAAATTGGTCAACGTCCAGAGTCCCATTATATCAGTCTGTACTCGTAACGTTGTACACTTGATATGTCCTAAACATTCGTTTACAGCGTTCCTATACAGGACTACAAGGCCATTACTGTCAGGCACCCTGTTGTGGTATATTAGATTTGACAAATCCATACAAAAGGCGATAGTTCTCCTGTAATGTATCTGTAAACCGTTCATCTAGAACCAAATGTAAAGAGTTCATAAAGCATTCCTCCAGATCCTGAAATAGACCAATCAAACACAACGTTAGCAATCTCGGCCCGACCCGAACACATGAGATTAGCAGTCATTTAAGCCAACAAAGAACACATTTGTCTTGTTAACAAAATCAATTTGATGTGAGGCGATGGTTAAAAGCAAATGTTGACTCTGGACTTAAGATACCGGTATCATGACTATGAAAAATAAAACGCAAATAAATCTCTATACAGCTAGGGGGGTCCCCTAAATGAACATGGTCGATATAAAACACTGAAACAACTGCAATTTTAGGCAATGTGTACATATCTAGTATTACAGTGCTATCATGTAAACCCCCGTGTCAGAAATTATTTATCTAGATACAATATTCAATGACAAGATTTAAGGTTATTCCAATTAGATGCTTGTATCATAAGCTAGTGTGTCCTTCATGTTCTGATAGTTCGTTTGTCCGGAAATTTTTAGCTAAAAGACTATAATAATGGTTGAATTTCAAATTAAAAATTAACAGTTTTGCATTCTTTTTAACACTTTGAAATAATGCATTATAATTCAGTGAAACATGTTCAATAATACGTGTAATCATATTATTGGATTCAAAAGATAATGTTGACTTTGATATTTATTTACGGTTCATTTTATTTACTTTTATACTGATGCAAACGTTCTGTTCAATGATGTTCGAATACAAACAAAAGGAAGAGTGTGTTTGAAGATAAAACTAAAACCGGTACCGTGATAAGCTGTAACGTGAGTTGTTTTCCGGTGTGTTCGATTTCGTCAAGTGCTGCATCAACGTTTTCCAGATTTTGAATAACCTCATCAAAGAGTCCAAAGATCTGCATGGCGTATGTCTCAAACTCCAAGCTCTCCCTGAGTTCTTCCTCTGTGTTGAGACTAGCTATCATGGGGTACTTCTCTCTGTATTCGGGGTGTTTCTCCAATAGTCTGTAGAATGATACAATATCTAATGACGTTGCTGTTTTTGAAAATATAAGGCTCAAACATCGTTAGTTTATCCATGTTTCTTTATTTTTACTGCCATTTCCAGCTGAGATAGAGTGTAATACATTCCAAACTCTACGAGTTTACGTCGTAAATAAATTGTTACAAAATACAGTGAACTGAAGTGAACGTGTTCTGAATTGACAGCAGAAACCCCATACAAAGCTGTATGAAAAGAAGCTCATTTAGAAAACAGCTTGAAATATGTGTAAGCAATTGATTTAATATTGACAATGTTATCTTTTTCTTTATAAAAAGCCAGCGGAGTTTAATGGGTATGCAATAACAGAAAAGCGGGTCCAGAAAGCAATAGTTATATTTCTTATCTATTCGATCGATTTTTATCTTCGCTTTGTTAAAAATAAATATATCAAAATTGACTAAAACAGTTCATTTTCAACTTTTTTTCACGTAATGACATAATATTGAGGTGAGAAAAGAGCAGAAAAATATAGTTTACAGTACAAATTAACCAATTTGTAGACATCAGGGTACAAACAGTGTTGGTTTTTTTTTCTTATAATTCCTTCTAATGATTTTTTAACAGATGATCCTATTCCAGAAAAATTTACATAAATCTGCAAGAACATTTGCAAAACGTTTATATATTACCAAAAATAACGATTGTTAGATACAGCGTATTTCATTTTATACTTAATCTTCACTCAAGAGCTCAACAACCTCCACCTGCCGAAACACATCCGACGACTAGTGTTATTACATGCACTATATAGTTGTAAAATACGTGCACTGCACGTGCAAAATATCTCTCAAGAATCATCAAATTCTATATTCAAAGCTGGGCCTATCTTCGAAACTTGTTATTCGAAGTTTTGATTAACAAGTATCGATTTGCAAAAAGAGATGTTTAAAAGAACCCGAAAAAGTTATCTCTAGGATAAGAGTACGTACATATATTTAATATAAATTGGTACTTTGTACTAAGAGAAGCAATGACAATCTTTACGACATCCATTTTGTAACAATGTCTCCCGTGGGATTTAAACTCGAGAAGGGTGTCCATATCTTACAAAACACACAATACCTAGTAATTACAATGCGGAATTAGATTTTAATTTACTTTATCCTCCAGGTCAAATGCTTTTGTAGAGGAGAACTTTAACAAACAATTTGTTAATACTAAATACAAGTACTTGAAACCCTGCTATTAATATATACTGGTATACATTCACAGTGTCACATTTACAACAGTCGAACTACAGACTCAAGTATATACATAGTAAAAAAAAATCCCTAGGTGTCTCTCAAAAATCTGTCAAATAAATCTCGATAACATGACACTTGTAACAACTTTATATATTTCTCTAAATCGAAAACCACATTGCAGAAATTGCAATACGTCCAATTACAGGGAAATCGGAATGACCCTTCAAAATATCACGATCATTGAACCCTATGGTCAAAATGTGGTTACATATAAAAATGCAAATTGATAAGCTCAACTGCCTAAAAATAATCGTCGATGAAGTGAAAGCCATTATTGGTACTTAAAATACGTAATTAAACATGTTATCTGAAACGCATAAGAAACTTAAACGTGAGTAAAATGATGAAGGGGGATTTAATTGTGACATGCCGCGGCACTTAGCCAACCCCCCCAAAGGTAGAATGGTTACCTGATAAGAGTTTCTTTGGCTGTGTCCTCCATCACCCGGGCCACCGATTTCCACCCATTACGAATATTAAAGATCTGTCGGTAGTTTGAGAACGGTAGGCGCGGATCCACAGTCTTGTTGGTGGATGAAGAGTCGGGTAACTGAGCCGACTTTTTGGATTTACTTTTCGAACGCTTCAATTTGGATTTCAGGTTCCCCATTGTAAATTGTTTTTTATGTGTATATCATTCCCCAGAACAGGTTCTCCAAGATCCGTGAACCCAAAGAGCAGTGACCTTTCCAAACGTATCAACCTAAAAGAGGCTTTTTCCGAGTACAAGTGCGAGAGAACGACGCCCCTTTAATGCAAGCATTCATTAATCTCAGGCAATAGGCAAATATAGTCGGTGATCCTCTGCCAAGTTCTCCGAATATCATTCAACATCAACTTTACCCTTTTGGAATTTCATCAATTCAGCGGGACATGCTTCTGTCACAAGTAGCCCTTTCCGTTTTCCCTTTTTGTGTCCTTTGCCGACTTCTGCGCCAAACACGATTTCAAATATCACTCATTAATCCGGTAATAAATTCTATTCAGCAAATCTACCTGGTTTAATCCTTTCAATATATATGCATTGTTACGGTTCGCTGTTAGCGGGACCTTTAACGGTGATAAATATCGCCAAACAATTGCAGGTTTACTTATGTTTGGAGATTTAAATTTCTTATATCAGAAGGCTCCGAACTTTTTTTACAACGGAAATACAAACATGAAATTAATGTTTTTGAATATTTCAAAACCAGTAAAATGTTACCGAATTCAAAGCGTTTACATATTTAAGAGGGAGATGGAAAAAAAATAAAAGAAACTTGTTGATCCTTGCCAAGAGGAGGGCAGGTGGGAGATGGAGCGCTTTCCCAGTGACGAATGAGATGTTTGCGTGTGACAGGGCTAACACCGTGCGCTCTTCACAAGGTGAACTATCTGCTTATCACGTGGCGGACTTCAACACTTGTCACTTCCTTATCAATCAACAGCTTAATTACTCGACCAATAGATTAACTCGGGTCATGTATTGATAAAACCAAGAATATTTATTCCAAATCACCGATGTTCTTCCGCACATCAAATAAAGAATGAACAATTGTATTAATCTGGAAACAATGAAGCACAGACTGAAATTTCAATTTTTGGAAAATATAATTTTAAAATAATGAATATTCAATGATTAGTGATAAAGTTATAGGACACCTCACTTTTTTTCCTGAGAAATGCCTTGTACATCGTTAAGAATAATATATACATGTACACCTGTCAAAAATGTCTTTTTTGGATAACACAGAGATACAAAACACAAATCACATTTAAAAAGACAACATAAATCATGTCTCATTATGAGTGTATGGAGACGTGAAACTGAGGACTGTCTATTTCTTCCTGCCTTAGGCTGGTCTCATATGTAAACCTGTGAGGCTGACAAACGGTCGGCGAAGGGCTGGACCAGCAGGCTTGTGGTGAAATTAAAAATCAGTCCAAAAGTTATGGAGATGGGTAGAGCCGGTAACGCCTTCCTGAAGATGGCCAAAAGTAGGAGAGTGAAACACAAACCCTGTAAACAGAATAACCATTGGTCAGTATTATAATTAGTGGTGGTGAAAGATGGTTATTTACAAAGTCCCTGTAAACAAAATACCATTGATAATTATCATAATAAAGTGATGGTGAAGAGGGCTAGTTACACAGTCCTTGTAAACAAAATAACAATAATAGTGACCAATCGCCCAAATGGCTACAACAGCCCATTTGGGATATGATAGCCCAGATGGGATATAAATTTGAAGTGCAAAAAATAGAAAATTTTTATTTTGCTAGAAATATGGTAAATTCGCATTAGAATAGATGAAATGTAACAAGTTTTGGTAAACAACTTTTTCTGTAACCATACTATTACGGAGATTGATCCCTCAATATATCCAAAACTTCTAGGGGATCAATCTTACAAATACAATAATGTATAGGCTTATAGGACAACTTGCTAACCAAAAGTTGTTGCATTTGATAAACATTAATGCAAATTTATATCAAAAATTACCAAATAATTTTTTTTCTTTTTTTGCACTTGAAATTTCTATCCCATTTGGGCTCTTATATCCCAAACGGGCTATTATATCCCATTTGGGCGAATGGTCCCAACCTGTTCAATCTGATTCAAATGCACTTTGATATGCTACATAAACCATATATCCAAGAATATCAGCCGATTTTAATCGGATTGCTTGTAATATTGTATACATTTACATAATGTAATAATTTAACAACAAAATTTGAATGATATACAAGTATCTCAATTGATAGATTTCAAAGGGCACAAGAATAGGAAATTAAAAAGCTGTGACACTGAGTGCCTTCACTTCCAACGCCCTGTAAATCCTTGTACACAATTGAGATGTACATCTGTCATTTTGAACAGCACTGAGAAATACAATGTACAATGTACTTGTAGAAAAGATACTTACTATAAGAATGGCCACGAAGCAGGCAAGTGTGGTGTTCCAGTCCCCATTGGAGGAGGCCTTACCCACGAGCACACCATAGAATATAAAGTCCCCCAGACCAAGCTTCACTCCCCCTGTGGAGAGAAAAATCAAGGTTAATTAGTACATAAACCTAAGTAATAGCTATGTGAAAGGACTGTATGTAAATAGGTGTAGATTTTGCCTCCAAAAGATATCTAAATTATTGGAAATTCCTATTACATTATTGTCTAACTAAATATTTCCTTCAATATCTTGTATCCACTTATCACTCAATTTAACTTTTGTGTCCATGACGTCACAAAAATGAGAGATTTCCTAAAATTCATCAAATGTATGTTAAATGAACTTTAATCACTAGAGCTTTTCAGCAATACACACATGAATTGGCTTTCCAAAAAATTACACTTTAAGGAATTTAAGTTGAACCAAGTCCATTTTCTAGTTCAAAAAAACTATGTAATACATATTCTTTCATATCTCTTATAACATCTCCATGAAATAAAATACCATTCCAATGGAAACACAGAGATGTCCTTTTACTTTCTACTCTATTTCAACCATTGGTTTTCTTGTGAAATATATGCAATATTAGGTCACAATTTAAACAATTGATCAGTGATATAGAAAAGAGAAATGGCGGCCATACTTTCTTCTTCCTCCTCCTCCTCTTCCTCTTCTCTGGTCGGGTTTCTTGGTGAATTTGTTCGCTGCCCATTCTCTGTATCTCCTAAAACTCTAGCCGCCCTCACAGCCTGAAATATCCACATTATTATAATGAAAAAAAATAATGAGCAAGCTCACATACTCCATGCTCCCACAGGTACTGTAACTTCACATAATGAATGGCAGGGTATGCATAAAAAGCACATCTATGCTTTTGTCTTTAACGGCGCTAAATTCTAAATTAAAAATGACCAAAGTTCCAGGAAAATAGGAGTTGGAATTTTCTTGTAATATGCTCATCTAGACATTGTGTTCAAGGTTCTACAGATTTTTACAAAATTCTGTGCAATGCTTTGAGAGTAGTTGTGCTTATTAAAAATGTTCATTACTATACTTAATAAATGGACAAAGTTCAAAAAGGTCAAATTTCTCACAAAAGTCACAGAATCAATAGTTTCCTGGTAATGTGTTCATCTATACATTGTGTCTTTAATAACAACAAAGTTTCATGAAATTCTATGCAGCAGTTCAAAAGAAGTTACGCTGACATAATAGGACTGACTAACAGATCAAAAACATTCTACCCTCGCACTATCGCATGGGGTACGATAACCACCTATATTAC
The DNA here is from genome assembly GCF_963853765.1 of Magallana gigas. NCBI lineage: Eukaryota > Metazoa > Mollusca > Bivalvia > Ostreida > Ostreidae > Magallana > Magallana gigas. The sequence goes on along the minus strand of NC_088858.1, from coordinate 4,937,919 downwards.
ATACTTTGTAATAAATACAAAGTTTTTGCATACATGATAAAGCTTACTTTACAACACACATATCAACCTCCAGGGCTGATACGGATCCTGCAGGGCTGATATTGAAGAATTTGGATATGTTTCACACCTCTTACATCCCTATATACATGTACTTTGATACAGGCCCTTGCTATTTCTAAATATTCTGAAATAGACCCTAGCTGTCTTTATATAATTTGATACCAATCTTTGCCATCTCTAAATATTTGATATAGACCCTAACTTTCTTAATAAACTCTGATATAGACCCTAGCTGTCTTTACATATTTGATACAGACCCTAGCTATCTTAATATACTCTGATACAGACCCTAGCTGTTTCTTCGGTGCTCTGGGACAGCTGTCTGGTGGGCCGCTCCTCCAGGAATCCGCCGTCTAACTCCTCCTCCACCCGGTCCGGTTCAGCTGTAGCTGCCTCTGCTGGTTAAACAATGGCCACATTCAGTAAAGAAACAAAAAAATCATTCTTTGAGAATTATGAGGTTATCAAATACGGTTGACAGTGATCAAATCCAATAAAGTCCAAAGGGCTTTTTGATAGACTTGATCACGCCCGACCATATTTGATCACCTTATAATATGCAAAGAATGACTCCTTATTAATTATATTAATATAATTTTCAGCAATCGTACAATTAAATATCTACTCGTACATTATTATTGAACTACACATATAGATTTGTATGGCATAATAGCTTATGATCAGCGGAAAGGGGTGTGTAATAAAATTTATTACACACCCTTAGAGTTGATTACACAGGGGTAGGCAAATTTTTGGTTTATGTTGCACATGGCGGAAAAGGGTATATTTTCTCTAAGAATATAATATATGGTTATACTCTTGCTTGTTTAGTATTTAGCTGTTTTGGTATATTTCAATTCTGTGCAAATGAATTTATACAAAATAATGATCCCAACTAAATGTACATGTATTAGAAAATGGAAGGCTTGTCAGGTCTAGATTTACGTTTCTTTTTGGATTTCTTCTTCTTTTTCTTCTTTTTATCTGATCCATCATCTGCCATTCCAACAACAGACCAAATCATGGTGGCTGTAAAGGACAAAAACAACACAATGTAAAGGACAAATACAACACACTGTTATGGACAAATACAACACACTGTAAAGGACAAATACAACACAATGTAAAGGACAAATACAACACAATGTAAAGGACAAATACAACACAATGTAAAGGACAAAAACAACATACTGTAAAGGACAAATACAACACAATGTAAAGGACAAATACAACACAATGTAAAGGACAAAAACAACATACTGTAAAGGACAAATACAACACAATGTAAAGGACAAATACAACACAATGTAAAGGACAAAAACAACACAATGTAAAGGACAAATACAACACACTGTTATGGACAAATACAACACAATGTAAAGGACAAATACAACACAATGTAAAGGACAAATACAACACAATGTAAAGGACAAATACAACACAATGTAAAGGACAAAAACAACATACTGTAAAGGACAAATACAACACAATGTAAAGGACAAAAACAACATACTGTAAAGGACAAATACAACACACTGTAAAGGACAAATACAACACAATGTAAAGGACAAAAACAACATACTGTAAAGGACAAATACAACACACTGTAAAGGACAAATACAACACAATGTAAAGGACAAATACAACACAATGTAAAGGACAAATACAACACAATGTAAAGGACAAATACAACACACTGTTATGGACAAATACAACACAATGTAAAGGACAAATACAACACAATGTAAAGGACAAATACAACACAATGTAAAGGACAAAAACAACACAATGTAAAGGACAAAAACAACATACTGTAAAGGACAAATACAACACAATGTAAAGGACAAATACAACACACTGTTACAGACAAATACAACACACTGTAAAGGATGAATACAACATACTGTAAAGGACAAATACAAAACACTGTAAGAAGAAATACAACACACTGTTACGGACAAATACAACACACTGTAAAGGATGAATACAACACACTGTAAAGGATGAATACAACACACTGTTAAGGACAAATACAACACACTGTTACGGACAAATACAACACACTGTAAAGGAAGAATACAACACACTGTAAAGGATGAATACAACATGCTGTAAAGGACAAATACAATACACTGTAAAGGATGAATACAACATGCTGTAAAGGACAAATACAATACACTGTAGGAACAAATACAACACACTGTCATGGCTAAATACAACACACTGTAAAGGATGAATACAACACACTGTAAAGGACAAATACAATATACTGTAGGAACAAATACAACACCCTGTAAAGGATGAATACAACACACTGTTAAGGACAAATACAACACACTGTAAAGGACAAATACAACACACTGTTACTGACAAATACATCACACTGTAAAGGACAAATACATTTGTGTTGAATTTCTTATTCTATGAATCTATGGTAATACATGTATACTAAGCAGAATTTTATTCCTCTTTAAGGCTATTAATCTTACTTATATGACCGACATCCCATGCATGAAACAAATGTATTAAGGATGTATGACCCATCTACATATTGTGATGTACTTTCAATTGAAACTAATAATTATTTTTCGTTTCCAATCTGGATGTTAAACACTGTAGTGCAATAGGTGAAAAATTCATTGGTCTTAAAAGTCTTGAAACCTAAATCAGTTCAAATTTTTTTACTTTTATAAGAATTCTTAAACTGCATTTTATGATCAATTTAAGAATGGTTGATTGCGATTAGAAAATGATGTACTTTCATATCTCAAGTGTCTCATACTACCCTAAATTAATAAAAGTCCAAAATATGGCAATTTGAGCACTTACAAGAGTAAATAAGTGCGGGAAATATTGGTTCATTTCTCTCTTGGGCTGTTTCCACTAATATCCTCAGAGGTCCCTTTGGACAGAGCACAGCCACTAGATCTAGAAACAGAAGTTTTTTGGTAAAAGTATACATTCCAATTTTAAATGGCTATGCAATCAAAAGAATTAATCAAAATTTCTGTAGTTTATAAAAATTTGTAACCATGGGTAACAATAAAGAGGGATTTTGTTTTCAATGATCATAATCAAATTCACAATAACGAGTAAAGACTGGTACCATGTACACCTGTACTGGTATCTCTTTCTACTTAATCCATTCAACAATTCAATATTCATTTTATTTTTGATAATACATGTACATGTATTAGAGAGCAATTCCATGTAGCTAAAAAGTTTTCACATGAGACTGTAAGTCACCACATTAATCTTATGAACCTATAGAGTGCTTGCAATATTAAAATAATGATAGTAAATGAGACACATCCAAGACTTCAAGCAAGCAAAATATGGCGCATCTCATTCTCTTGTTTTTGAAACAAGGAGTTACAATCATTGAAATAAAATGGCCAATTATCTGAAATCTTAAAATATAAAGCCAGACAGTCAATTACTTGATCGATATCATTTGATTATGATAAAAGATGTGAATGAGTCCACCTACCCCAGATGACCATGACCCCCAGCACCACCCATGTTGTCCAGTCTGGTAAGTACTTGATGAAGACGAGGGCCATCAGGGCCGATATGACGATCAGGTAAGCCTGCTGAAGAAAGAGTGGTCCCTTCCAGTGAATACAAATCATCCCCACCACCCCAAAGTTCCACATCAGGAGAGCCACGGTTATGTAATCCATGGCCACATTGTAGGCTTGTAGCACCACCCTGGAAAGACAGTCACATCCTTGTTACTGTAGATTCCTAACTAAATGCAAGGAATTAACATCCGCGTAAAATCACAAGAAGTACCCTCGCGGATTTCAAAATCTTGTTTCTATTTTCTAAGAGTTGAAAAATTTAAGAAATATGGATAAAAGTTCCGCGTTCGCAATATTCTCGCAATTTGATACAAAACAGCGGGATTGCAGAATTAAGTACTAGCATAATATAAAGAATTTACAGTATATACAGGTACAGGCTAACAAAATCAATGCAGTTAAATTACTGCTGGAGTTAATATCTATTAAAACATGATATCATTTTAATAGAACTGTTCATGATAGATTTAAAACCTATGTAAAATAAATAATTAACTCAAAATCTTACCCCAAATAGATGTAGGAAAATAAGAACAATAACATTAGTGATGATGCAATCAGCCAGCCATGAATCACCTAAAAAATCAAGAAAACAAAATTTAAAGCTGAAAATAATGAAAATTTTACTTAATCTATGAATTGTACAATCATGGACTTTTATCCAGGTTTTTTGTTTAGGTTAATTCTCAATCCCAGATAAATGTATCAACTCATGCCTTTACTAGTAATGTTATACATTTTATCCTCAAATAGGCGATCAAATTAGAAATACAGTTATCCACCATCCAAAAATTCACCTGCAACAGCAAATTGACTTACGGTATCAAAGACCAAAGCCAATATTATTGTCTAAGGCTAAGATGATTTAGAGTTTGCTTAATTTGATTCATTTAAAAATACTTTCATGGATTTTTTCTTGATTTGAATCAATTTAATTAAAATTTGGACATATTTATCAAATTAAATAGTACCAGAAAAAAATACACATTTATAATGTTTAAAGCTAAATGTAATATATTAAATGCAAAATAGCTGCAGAGCTGATAATAAGTTGCATTTTTTTATTTGTTTATCAATCCTCCTTTCTTTTAATTTGCTGCAATCAAAATTTGAGCACTAAAATCAGCACAGGAATCATGGAACATTAAAATTTTAGGTTTCGGTATTCTGGGAAATGGGCTTTAATGCTGGAAAAATAAAAATTCCGTAGAACATCTCCGAATCCTACAGGTGTTAATTAATATTATGTTTTAATTTTTATGTTTGCCATTTAAATGTGCTTTAATAAGGAGAGTCTAATTAAAAAAGGAAATAAAAAAGGAGAACTCATAATTAAACATGCAACTATGATGTGTTTTAAAGCTCAAAAAATGTGCTGAAAGTGACTTTCAGTCTCTGTTATTGTGAGGGAGAGAGAAGAAGAGAAAGGGAGAGAATGAGAGATTGAGTTACCTTATAACACCTGAATTTATACAGTAACAGAAGGACAATAGTCATTACACAGATGACTCCCAACAGGATCAAAGCATTAGCCACCGACTGCCAGACTTTTGTGCCTGTATCAGCATCTGCTTTGTCTCCATCATGAAAAGGTGTGTACACTCTGTAAACAACAAATGTTTTAAAAATATGTTATCCTTTGATCTAGAAATCCTTTGCACAATTATTAAATAAAAAAATTTCATTTTCTTCTTAAAAATCTGTGACTCATTTTTTATACATGTATGTAATCTCTACCAACTTGACAAACAAGCCTGTCCTTATACATATCACTGAATAGAACACTTACAGATAGCCTCCTTTTTCTGTGTAGAATGTCACAGAGCTGATGGTGGCGACCACGACTGCCATACAGAGAGAGACGGGAACAAATAACATGATGACATGTTTAGCACCGTACAGCAGAGTATCATCCTCCTCCTCTTCCTCTGACCGAGCAGGCCGTCTCTGGGCCGACGTTCTGTTCCCTCTTGACTGTGTACTCACTTCTCTGTCATGGTTTTCTTCAGCCTGCAGTGTATAAAGTAATATAGAGAAATAGGGTAAACTCATTAATATAGATTGGCAATTAGAAGATAGATGATCATTTTCATAATCTATAATAAATCTTAATTCAGACTGAGCACGTGACCTTAAGTGTAATGAATTAACAGATAGGTAGATCCAATTGTGAAAAATTGTTTTAATGGTCTTATTTCTATCTACTAAAGGCATTTTTCTCATAATCAATAATTTATTCTATGTGTTGAAAATGCATGCAGCTATGTCAGTCTAGACTTAGAATATGTGTTAATCCTCTGCATGCAGGTTTATATTTATTTCTTTGATACTCTATTTACAGAGAAATCTTGTTAGAATTATATGTTTTAAATAATCATACCATGTCTCAAAATATCCTTGATTCACATTTTGCTTAATTACTAAATATCTTTAGCTACCTTAGGGTTCAAACAATGTTATTTAAAAAGTATGAAAAATTTCAAAGATTTCTCTGTTGAAGCGCCCCCTTTAGCTTATCATGTATCGATTCACTGCTAAAAAAAATGGGATGTTTAGGAGTTTTTTTGTATTGCAGCAGACCCGGATGACAACGTTGAAAATGACGCAAAGTATTCCGAGTGACTTCCGAATGGAGAAAAGATGTAAACATTCCACACTATAAAACTCCGTAAGAAATCTGTTTTCCTTCCTGTGTATTTTTCAGAGTGAAAAATGATAATGTGTCAATTATGATATCCTTTCATCGATTTCAATTGCACTTTCTTCACATGTATGTGTTTTGTTTTGTTTTTTATCAAAAATCGACAAAATGTGATGCATAAATATCTTGGGACAGATTATTATATATGCCAAAATGTTCTTGACCGAACAATGGCGAATGGACTCTGGTCGAATGGAAATTAAGGCAAAAGCATCAAGGGCAAGCGCATTTTACATACATTCTTTTTCAATTCAAACATACAATGCACAGATTTTTAAAAGAAATATTTTAACTTTTTTTCATTTTTGACGGTAGCCAAGGCTATTCATTTGTATAATTCTATTCATAGTGGCTTAAAATATCGACTTCTTCTGACTTAATGAAGTTAGGGAGGATCTACCATGACAAACGGTCTGTAGATTTTTAATTTTATAATACTCAATCAAATCAAGAATAACTATAACCTGCGCAGACTCTCGTGTTGCTCTGTCATTAGATCTTATATCTTCATACTGCCTCCGGTTGACATCGACATGAGTCTCCATTAGAGGTTTTGTTTCCGAGAGACTATCGGAGTCAGTAGAAGAACTAGCGTTCAAACTCATGCAAGATTCATCGAACTATATCTTGTCGTTGATGTCTTCCTTCTTTCTTTATAATGACTCATTCACGGTTACTTCCCCTTTTCGGCCAAAGTTTTAGACAAGACTTTCATCGACTTAGTCGTGTATCATTTCATGTTCTGATTCAAAATTTACAGTTTCCATTGTTTATGAATTAAGAAATTATAATTATCATACCGACACACGCCTGAAAACGTTACAAGACGGTTAGTAAAAAGACATAAAAATAATAACAAAGAATATTTGATCGGGCTCAACATTCTTATTTTTTTGTACGCATGCGCAAGTAAACAGACGAAAATGACAGAAGATGAGAAATTGGAGAAATTCACTTAAAATATTTTAAATGTCTAGTGTTCTGGACATGTTTAGAACACGCACCAAAGAAGGGGAACTAAAGAAATCCGTACTGAAAGTATCGGATCCAAAGAAAGATGCTTTAACGAGGTTTAAACACCTTCGAATTGTACTAGGTAATGTTGCACAAATTTTATATTGAAGTTAAGGTGTTGTCTATCACTTGCAGCAGGTAGAGGGGTAGATTAAAAACAAACAACCATAAAAGCATATAAACAGATAGTTATTTGAATTTATATTCAACCATAGAGACGAAAATTACATACTTCCCCCCTATGGATTCATTTACAGGTTTTAATTTAGAGATATATTTTATAGGTCATATTGAACCTATGTTTAGTTTTGTTAGTACATTTTATTAGCTCTGTGTAGAAATTTTGTCTGTGAAGCTGGGAACACTTGTCAGTTGCATAAACATTGCTGCTACATTTATTATTGCAACAACTACATCTTTTGAACCTAAAAATTTGAAAGTGAATAGCATTAAATTACATTTTGTCAACTAATAAAGATACATTAGCATTGATCATCATTTGCTGCAGTGGTGGGCACCAAGAGCTTTTAAATTGCTATTTTGAAATACTTGCTACAGTGAATGGACTGAGGATATTAATTGTTGTAACTGGTATGTTGCATTTAAATTTAAAGGGGATACTTAGAATAGGATCCTGCTGTCATTTCTTACTATGTTCATGTCATTTTGTTAGTGTGTATTCCATTTCATACTTATTCTTGAATACAGAATTTGATTGTGCAGGAGTATAATCATTAAAAGAAATCCACACCCTTTGAGGTTGTTTAATTATTAAAGGATCTTTCTATAATTATAATAACTTTATACAATAGTTTCCTTTAATTGTGTGAGTACTGTACATTGATTGAAACACTATTTGACATGGGAAACCAAGTTCACCATACAAATTGACAACATGTTTTAAGTTTTAAAACATTGCTTGCTTTCAAGTTCACATATGACACAGTGACATTTGACACTTCCACCTATTGATTACATGAATATGATGATAAAGTTAAAAAATTTGATACACCAACAAAGTAAAATCTGTGGGGATTTCGGTAGGGGGGGGGGGGTGATTTCTTTACAAATTCCAATGAAATTTTAAGCACTATATATTGAATGAACTGGACATTCAAATGAGACATGTTGATTTTTAAAAAAGAAATATTTATGAAATTTTTTTATCTGACTGAATATTGATAATCTTTTCTCTAAGTTGATGTTATAATATGGTTAAAAGTTTTTTGTTTTTTTCAAAAACTCCATTATCAGAGAGTTGGTAAATGGTCTCAAATATATATTTCTTACTGCTTACATTTATGCTTGTATGGTATGTAGTTCAGTTTAGTTTCTTTCACTTAGAGACCATATAATGGTTACCTTACACAAGGTACATGAACAAAAATAACATATATACAATATTGTTGTGAAGGTCAAATAAGTAAATCGGGTGAACAGACAATTTGATTAATGAAATAAACGCGATTTTTTTAATGTCGTATCGTTATTTGATGTTATAATTTCACATAATTTTTTAGTGTTAGGAGAAGAATGTTCAGTAATATGTAGGTAAAATCTGACTTCGTTAGTTACATAATGCCTTATACTGTGGAATCATTAGATTTCGTGGTGGCTCAATTTTCGTGGAATTCGTGGGTACCGCTCATCCACGAATTAATAGATTAGGCTATAAAGTCATATTCCTCTTACCGGTATATGTATACAAAAATACACGAAATTACGTCCCCACGAACCTGTAAAATTGAAGCAATCCACGAAAATTGGGCCCCACGAATTTTAATGATTCCACAGTATTTTAAAATAAAACAAAATTCATAGTAAATTTTGTCACAAATTACAATAATGTTCAATTATTTAAACACTACTCCATCTTCCTACTGTATAGGTATGTGACATTGTTTTGAAAAGTCCTTTATCAGACAATTATGTAATGACACTGTAAATCCTATTAAATATATATTTCTTATTGCTTACATCTATATATGTATTATGGATATTCTGTTTAAGGTTTGAAATTATTTTCAACAATTTCCCATCAGAAGGGAGACTAATGCATTTAGATGAGAATCAAACTGTAGATTTTATCATGTGTGATTTTTCAATGCTTTTGTTGTGAAAACAAACTTATAAACTAAAGTTTTTTATTTATTAAATGTTATGACTATCGGGGAGAGAATTACGAATGTAAAACTTGTTAGTTAGCTAGAGAATGAAATTATGCAAGCAAGTGATTGATTCATTTCAGTATATAGGTTTAATGCATAGGAATTGATTTCCTGTAAGGAAGGAAACTAATGACCTTGAGTTTGAACATGTACATTGAAGATCTGAGGGTGTTCACATTTATCATGTAATCACTCTTGAAGAAGTATATGTTTTATTTCTGTGGAAATAATTTGACACTTCTAAAGATGGGAATGAGAATACTTAAAGCTTTCTACAGAGCATGAAAGTGAAATTATAATTAAAACAGGTGATAGAGTGATTTTGGAATTATGAGTACATCTTGTCTTCCTATATACTTTTGCTTGTTTTTTATAAGGTTTTATTTTTCAATATACACTGACTTTTCAAAATAATTTTGTTATGTAGATTTGATTGGTTTTATTTTTTTTTTTAAGTGGGAATAAGGAACAAGGAAATCTATAATTAGTTTTGAATATCAAAATGGCTTAATTTAATTTCCACTCAGCTGAATACATATCCAGTTCTTAGGTCTGTGTTTCCTGAGACAGACAATGTTGGAATAAACACTTTGGCCTCCCTCTGAATCATTGAACTTATTTTATGGCTATTGGGATGTAGACTCCCCAGCCTAAGATTGATCTTATCAGGACACATTCACAGAATGTTGTACTTTGATCATGAGGATTACTTGAATACTTCCATTTCCTGTTAGGAAATAAACTCATATGTGGACAGATTTTATTATAGTGGATTTTTTTGTATGTTGAAATGAACAGGAATTATTCAGTATTAACACATTAATAACTCAATTTGTAACACAAAAAATGTGTATACATATGCATCTGAAAAAGTCAAATGTTTATATGCCTCTGAATAAGTCAAATGTTCTTTTAAATTACAATTTCAAACCAACCTCTGTCAAAAAATTTATGCATGATAATGCTTGAACAAAAGTGAGTCTAATACAGGTAAAGTTAAAGTTGTCGGAGGCAGAATTTACATGACATGTTTCAAAATAACCATATTGATTTTTTGTGCAGATATTTGAGTTTTTTAATCCATATATACTTGATTCCTTTTTTTTCTTTCAGATAACTACAGCAAACTTGAAGCCAAAGATTTCTTTGAAGCCAACTACTCACACATCTACTTCATATTTAATGACAACTTCTCGAACGTAGAAGCAGATCTAAAGCAAAGAGGTATAAATCTGTGTGTGTTTTTTTTAGTTTTGATATAGTCCCATGAATATTTGATAAATACATAAGTTAATGAATACAATGTAGCATTAGTTTTAATGACATTGTCAATAGAGTTTGTCTAGCTACAATATCTCTCTTGCTGCCAGCCAACAGATATCAATGGGTTTTGAGTAGATATCTGGTTTATAATTACCAGGATAGATAATCTTTCTAACTTATGTCCATCGGGGATAAGACATACCGGTATTGATTTAACTAGAATTTTTGTTGACATCCAATAGAGATGTGATGTACTGATGGGTAACAGAGCAGTGATATCTGTGGGTTATACATCTCTCCTTAGGATATCCATGGGTATTCAAGTAGATATCTTTTTCACTGATATCCAGAAGAATTGTGATATTTGTTGTTACTGACTAGATATCTTTCTCACTGACAGCTAACAGAGCTCACAGGGAGGACTTGGACGCGATCCTGTTTGTGTTTGAGGTGAGTTTTTATATCCATATTTATACAGTCTATGTAAGTTTATATACACATACACGTAGTATATACACACAGTGGCTGATGGTTTACAGATATTAATCACAGTCCATGGGTTAATTTATCTTGTGGTTACCACCTGCACTACATGTATATAAACGAGTCCATGAAAAAAATTCTGTTTTTAAAAACTTTTTGAAATGATTTGTTTATCAAACCTTACATCTAGTATAATTTATATACATGTATTGGTAAGTGTTGATGGTAGTTTTTTTTTTTTATAGATGTTTTGCATTGATGGATGTATATTTTAAAATGCACATTTTATTTCAGAAAATACTCACCTTATTACCTGAATTAATTCACAAGCGATGGATGTTTCACAGCATTGGTAAGATTCAATAAATAACTTGAGCAAAAAAACATGATATATTTACCGGTTAAATAAAAGAACATTACATGTAGATATACAAGTACATACTACATAGAGCAAGTACATATATATAAATTTAGATAATCATATCTTGAGCTTCTTTTTTTTTTATAGGGAGAATACTTAAAAAGTTGTTGCATCCTGGAAATGGATTAAAGGTGTGTAGCAAAATTAACTTCAACTGAAATGACAATAATCTTCAACTCATATGACAATTTTCATTAATACACCAATAAAATTTTTTATTTGTAACACAGATCAGAAAGGATGGTATTCGGCTGTTTCTACTGTGGTATCAGATACTGAATGAGAATGCCTCAGAGGAATGTCATGAAATCTTCCTTCAGCTGGTGCCCGGCCTGGGAAAGGGGATTCACCAGGAAGTCTTGTACGGAAAATCTCAATCTGGAGCTGAGAGTAAGGAGAGTAAGTAACTGAGTCAAAATAGAGGCATGTAAACACAGAAAAGGGGAAGTAAAATAATTTGTCTGCTTCCCATTATGTTTCTTCTGAAAGAATTATGAATGTATACTATTAATGAACTTCTAAAGTACTTGAGCTGCTTTAATTATTCTGTGAATGTTGTCCATTTCAGGTTGCAGTGGGATTATTATATCAGGGGACATAACTCCAATATTACCTGGGAGTGGAGAAAAACTACCTGACAATATAACGAAGCATTACTTTGATGCCTTGATTTACTATATGGTATCAGAGGTAGGGATCATTGATTTCTAAAAAAGGGACCCACAAACTATTTGTTATAAGATGATACTATTGGAATAAAGCTATACAAGTCTGATTAAAATGTCTGGATATAATTGTAGTTTATGTCTTTAAATCATTGCTGTTAACTAGAATTTGTATGTGAGAGAAGTACATATGTACTGTTTTTGTATTGCAGGTCATTAAAGTAGAATGGAAGAATAAGAGGATGAGAGAGACTTGCTTTGTGTTCCTATTTGATAATTTCAAGTCCTCTTATTTGATGTGGCTTCTGCCAACATTTGATAAGGCTGGCGATATATATAATCCTAGATTAGGTAAGTACATGTAACACAATGTTTTTATAGATTAAAGATTCAGAAAGTTCAGATGAGTATCTTAATTCCGCAGTCACACATTCACGGATCAACTCCACGGTTCTATTATGGAATATTTTCCACGGTTAACACCGGAAAATCTAATGATCGTTAATTGATACGGAGTTAGTATGGATGCACTACGGAATGGATACAAATTAATACATACGAAATACAACGGATTTATACGGAGTTAAAATGGATTTCTACGTTCTAAAATGGTTTAGTGATTTTTACTAAGGAAGTACCACTGTGGTTTCATCCATAGTGAAATTTTGAACATGTTCAAAAATGATCGCAGCTATACATGTATTGCTACATTTGGATACGATAACAGACAGAAAAGCCACGGGTCAATACATATCGCCACGAATGATGCCGTATCGCTTCCGTAGCTAATCCGACATTTAATCCGTTGTGTATGACTGGGTCATAATGAAAAAAACCATCTTGTATTCCTGTACTGTTTCTGGAATCAACCAAATCAATAAAACTTACAATTACATGTATGTATGAGAGTTAAATGAGTTAGAATGTTTTATAGAGCACAAATATTTGCAGTAAAAATATTTTATAGATTTACCTGAGTCTCGTCAAGTGTCTGAGTTGGAGAGCCATGACATGCCAGGGAACGTGTCGGACTGCCGCTACTCCTTCATCAAATGGCTGGCTCACTTTGTCTTCATCTCCAAGCAGCATGACAAAGCCATAGAAAAGTCAGTAACAGCCTCTGGCTGTGTACACATAGTTATACTTGTGTTCAATTTAGTTACAGTTCCTATTGATTGTTTCTAAGCATTAGTTACGGTATCTTTTAATCACCAAACTATTTTTAGCTCACCGAGACGAAGTCAGGGGGAGCTTATGCTATACCCTCGGCGTCGGCGTCGGCGTCGGCGTCCGGACCTGGTTAAAGTTTTTGTTGCATGTCCTGTATCTAAGCTATTACTTGTCCTATCTTCACCAAACTTGCATGGATGATGCATCTGGACCTACTTATGGACTTGAAAGACTAGGATGCTGAATCTGAGTCCTAAATTTCAGATGCTGGAGGAGGTTAAGGTTGTTGGACCAGGTTAAAGTTTTTGTTGCAGGTGCCCTTTGATAGCAATATCTAAGTTACTCAGGTCCGTACTTCACCAAACTTGCATGGATGGTGTGTCTTATGATACTGATGCACCAGACAGGCTTGAATGCTGAATCTGAGCTATAGGTTTCGGATGCTGGAGGAGGTTAAGGTTTTTGGAGCAGGTTAAAGTTTTTGTTGCAGGTGCCCTTTGATAGCAATATCTAAGTTACTGCAGGTCAGTACTTCACCAAACTTGCATGGATGGTGTGTCTTATGATACTGATGCACCAGACAGGCCTAATGCTGAATCTGAGCTATAGGTTTCGGATGCTGGAGGAGGTTAAGGTTTTTGGAGCAGGTTAAAGTTTTTGTTGCAGGTGCCCTTTGATAGCAATATCTAAGTTACTGCTGGTCCGTACTTCACCAAACTTGCATGGATGGTGTGTCTTATGATACTGATGCACCAGGCAGGCTTGGGTGCTGAATCTGAGCTATAGGTTACAGATGCTGAAAGAGGTTAAGGTTTTTAGAGCTGGTTAAAGTTTTTGTTGCAGGTGCCCTCTGATGATGATATCTTAGTTACTGCAGGTCCGTACTTCACCAAACTTGCATGGATGGTGTGTCTTATGATACTGATGCACCAGACAGGCTTGAATGCTGAATCTGAGCTATAGGTTTCGGATGCTGGAGGAGGTTAAGGTTTTTGGAGCAGGTTAAAGTTTTTGTTGCAGGTGCCCTTTGATAGCAATATCTAAGTTACTGCTGGTCCGTACTTCACCAAACTTGCATGGATGGTGCGTCTTATGATACTGATGCACCTGACAGGCTTGAATGCTGAATCTGAGCCATAGGTTTCAGATGCTGGATATGGTTAAGTTTTTTGGAACAGGTCACATGTTTAATAGATGATAGTACTATTTCAAACTTGCATAGTTGACTAAACTGTAATATGAATGAATCACAGAGGAAGCTTCAGATGCAGAGCTTGATCTCATTTATCAAGGATGCTAAAAAATATATCTTAGTTATTACAGGTCCTAACTTCACCAAACTTGAATGGATGGTGTGTCTTATGATACAGATGCACCTGACAGGCATGGATGCTGAATCTGAGCCATAGGTTGTGGATGCTGGAGCAGGTTAAGTTTTAATTGCTTGTGCCCTCTGATGATGATATCTTAGTTATTACTGGTCTGAACTTCACCAAACTTGCATGGAGATGGGTCTTATGTATACTGATGCACCTGACAGGCTTGAATGCTGAATCTGAGCCATAGGTTTCGGATGCTGGATGAAGTTTAGATTTTTTTGAACAGGTCACATGATTTATAGATAATAGCTTGCATAGTTGATTTAACTATATTATAAATGAAACGCAGAGGTTGCTTCAGATGCAGAGCCTGATCTCCATTATCAAGGATGCTAAAGAAATCTCCTACCTCACTTAAACCTGCTTGATAGAAAGATGAGGTTGTTGTTAAATGATATAACACGATTCCTATGATAAAGTATTGTATGATATGAAACACTTTTGTTTAATATGATACAATATAATATCATATGTTATATTGTAAAAAGTTATATGATATGATATTGTATCAATTTTTTGGATATTTTATGATTTGATAGTGTATCATGATATTGTTTTGTATAGTATTGTATATTATGATACAATATTATATTGTATCATATGATATTGTATAATATGATATTGGTTTCTGTAATTTACAATTATATCACGCTGAACTATATTATATGATATTGTAATATTATATATTATCGTATCATACGATATTGTTTAATATGATATTGGTTTATATGATATATTATTGTATCATATGATACAATATGTATGTATAATATTGTATTATATAATATTTTACTTTATCACATAATATTGTATCATTTGATATGATACAATGTTATATCAAATTATATTGTATCATATGATACAATATCATATTATGTATCAAATATTATACAATATCATACAATACAATATATCATACTATATTATACAATATAATATCATATGTTTCAATGTTATGATGTATTATGTAATATGATATTGTATCATTTAATACAATATTGTATTATATATAATAATGTTGTATTATGTGATCAAATACAATAAGGTTTAACACAATACAATGTCATTTCATATTTACAATATCGTCTTTGTTTATTACAGTATTTTATTGTATTATATGATATATATTGTAAGTATGATAGGATGCAATATTTAATTTTATATTATTATATTGATTAATATATGAACATATGATTATCATACAATTTTTTAACAGATGATATATGATTTTGTGTCAAAACAGAATCCATGAATACCCAAGATCAAAAAGTATGATTTTCATATAATATGATAAAGGTGGTCTCATAGGGGTGATGCCTCGTCTCGGTGAGCTTTGTAATCTGTGATTACCTATGTTTTTCCTTGATTTAATGTAACGGTAGATGTTTACTTGAAAAATGTATTAAGCTGAATGGACATTCAATTAAGAAATAAGGAATCATTCTTTGAGTATTATAAGGGGATCAAATACGCTCAGGGTGATCATATTCAATAAAGCCCAGAGGGCTTTATGATAGATTTAATCACGCCAGACTGTATATGATCATCTCATAATATTCAAAGAATGATTCCTTATTGCTTATATTTATATGATTTTCAGCAATTGAATGATTAAATATTAAAAAAGTCATTGATGAAATATATAGGACCATATATAACAGAATCAATTTGTGGTGTTTTTACAGAAAAAGACACCGGAATATGTATTAAATATTAAATCACATGAAATGAGGCATTCCTTTGTGTGTTTCAAACAGTCAAGTTCCGGAGACAGTGGGTTCTGAGGAGGACATAACAGAGACAGACCAGCCAATGGCGGCCGCAGCAGAGAACATGCCGGGGAGTAATGCCAGCACGCTGTCCACGGGCTCCCACCACTCAGAGCTCGACTCCATGACGTCCAGTCTCTGCTACGAGGAGTGGGTGGACGAGAACGACATCGTCCGCTCTGTGTTACTGACCAGTCGCGAGAACATCAACATCATCCATGAGTCCTTCAGACAGGTTGAATTAACTTAATAACATACTGTTACATACATTATCCACTAAATATTCTTTTCATTTAATTTGCTTGTCTGTCTTTCATTGTCTCTTTCTTTCTCTCTTGCACTCTTGCTCTGTGACTGTCTCCTTTTCATATTCAAACACATAAAAAACAACCCAGCATTGTTTGATAAATTAATATGTAATACTGTGTCTCTACTTTCAGGCATTTCTGTTTTCCTTGAATCAGTCCAAGTCCATCAAAACAGTGATCAGTGTTTATAAGGACTGGTTTCAGGTAATTAACTACAGCCATGGTTTGTATGGAGAATTACACAGGTAGAACTGAATGCTAGGGATGCATGTATGGGTAACTCACAGTCAAACATTAATATAGAATCTTGATGATAGTCTAACAACTTATGTTCTGTCCCAGGTTTCTGTTACTGTCACTTGTTCTTGATAATATAATGTTTCTTCTACATGTATTGCTTGATATTTCGACTTAGATAAATACCTTTGTATATAAACTACATTCATTGACTAGAATAAAGAAAGTTAAGGTATTGTATTTGAAACACTACCTCTATCACTTAAGATTCAAAGACACATCTTACATGTACCGGTAATGAATAGTGTATGAATTTTTTAGCGTTAACATGAATAAGACATATCCTACATAAAATGAATAGCGTTTGGAAATTTTGAATTGAAATCGACATGAAAATACCCAGCTGATAATGTGAAAAAATTTGTGCAAGTTATATAGAGCTCTTAAGATTAAAGAAATAAGAAATAAGGAATTTGTGTAATATATGTAGGCCTTATACTAAATACTGTAAAAAAAAAAAGAAAAAAAAGGAGAGGACACTTGTCTTAGAGGAAACCTTGGACTTTATTCCTCACATCTATTTTGAGTGTTCTCTGCTGTATGTAATATATTTATCATTCTATATTTATTTATCTAGAAAATTGATGATAAAAGTTACTAAAATAGAAATCTGGACAGAGCATAGTATTTTTTTGTTAATGAGTACTTTTTTTCAACCCTTAGTTTTCAATAGATAAATATTTCTTTTTATGTTTTATATATTTTACATTTGTATGCAGATTTCTTGTGCATTCATATTTTAATTACCTATTATTTGAAAAAAACTTTTTCCAGATATTTTTGGAAAAACACGTTGAACTTCACAGAATTATTTTGTTCCTGATGGCAAAACAAAGCATTGAGATTTTACTAATGATATTTAAACAGAGAAAAATATAACTAATGTTGGAGCTGAGGAATACGTGCAAACAATTGAGATGGTCATACATGATCCACCCTAGTACTTATATTTAAGTTATAAGCAGAAGACACAGTTATTAACCATTGTCTAGTTGCATGATGTATTGGAATGTATTACTTGGTGCATTGTAACATAGGTATATTGCATGGATGTTGCAAATTTAGAAGTTTGTTGAATGTTTCACAGTGAGATTGTAGGACACTAAGGTTACTAACAGTTTAGCGCCTCCATCCAATTTAATGCTCCTCTTGTGCATAAACTGAATGCTGTTTTTCCTTACATAGCATGCTGACCAAAAACCTATCTTCATGCAAGAACCGTCCGATATAGGCTTAGGTCATGCTCCAGATCACCATAGCAGCTTATCTGATATATTGGAAGAGGATTCGTCAGATGTATGTATAAGCAAGAATGTGTAGTGTCTCATATTCTATTACATATATATGTATTACACTTAAGTTTTAATGTATGTTCTTGTATAATGAGGTTTTACACCAAGTAGGTACATGTACATATATTATATAAGCCAGGTATAGAACTTGAAATCTTTCAATTTTTTCTCTCTTGATGGCATTGGTTTGAATCTTGTGAAATAACATATAGTAGTCATCAGAACCTTTGTACATGTAATACTTTTGATATAGATGTATATAGTAAAAAAAACATTTTGACAATCAGTACAGGGTAATAACTCAAGTTTGGAAAACTTAAAAGTTTCTTTTATGGGCCAATTCTTTGAGAGTTAATCAAAAATATTCATAAAATTAATTCAAGCCTTAAAAAGGTTTTTAAAAAATATTTTCTATTACCCAGTATGTTAATTAAAAAAGAGAGATTTTTAGGGAGTCTGGTTCTGTCAGGAGTTTATTGCTTGTTGTGAAGGAGTATGTATCCTTATCTTTACAAAATAACCTTCAACGCATGTACCGGTATCTATATCTTCACAAAACTAGCTAAGATTGACTGGGTATCCATAGATACATGTATCTGTATTTTTACAAAATAACCTGATAAGAATTTAAAGTATGCATTGCTGTCTATGATGTTACAAAATAACCAAAGATCAACAAGGAGTATGTATCTAAATGTACATCTATCTTACAAAATAGCCAAAGATCAGCTGTGAAAATATATCTACCTGGTATACCGTGGTATATTTACCAAAGAAGTTAAGATAGACTTGGAGTTTGTATCAATATTTTTACAAAATAAGCAAAGTTAAACTTGGAATGGTTATTGGTATACACAACAACAATTAATTTTCTAAAGAACAATTAAATTATCATTAGTTTTAATTTTGTCTTTGACCTCTTTCATTACATGAGAAATATGAATCCACAAGACTATTGTTTCTCCCAGGAATCTGCACCACAGACCAAAGACCTGTCCAAGTCTCTGCCGTCTTTGGATTCTATCAACAATTCTCGCATTAGGAATGCATCTTACCTGGGCGCCATTGGGGATCTAGCGGATGGGGGGAGGTTAAATGATGTCAGAGCAGGCATTCAGAAAGTCCTACAGGTCTTCATTGTAAACTCCGCCAATGTTTTCCTTCTGCAGACAGATGATGAAAGTGCCATGTCAGAGCAGGTACCCCAGATTGATGAGTTAATGAGCAAGTTTCCTGTATTAGGACTGGGTATTCATTGGAGCAAGAATCCATGTTGTAATCTCTCATTGCAGGTGGATTTATGTAAGAAGGTTATTAATATCTACAGATATCTAGTCATGAATATCAACATGGAACAGAAGACTTGGTAATTACTATTTGATGTTTCTGTATTTATGGAACATCAAACACTGTGATGGAATGAGATTAACTGTAGATTCCACAACTACATCTTATGGTTGAAACTTCAACAATCTAACACACATTATTGTTTTGAATATTAGGGAGAAAATGCTCCAGGTTTTGCTGTGTATTACAACAGGGGTACTAGGAGATGTTCCCATTTTCAACCGTAAACCAACGGATCTCCAGAAAAGATTAGCTACTCCAATATTTCAGGTACTTATACAAGTCAGAACAGCTTGCTTACAATTCTGTAGCTTATTGTTTTCTTGTAATGTGTTAGATCATATGTGAATAAATGCCCTACTGGTATTGTGATAATAAATCTTATGTATGTTTAATATACTACAGGTGTCTGATATAAGTTTAATATACTACAGGTATCTGATATAAGTTTGGAGCCAAAACTTAAAAATCAATGATATCTCCCCCCAACCTCAACATCTCTTTCTCCTGAACTTCTAAAATTGGCAAATCTGTTGTGAAATAAGCACTAGAGCTTCAACAGATGGCAAAATTGTCTGTTTATTATTGTAAAAATATAAATGCGACAAAAGGAGGACAGCTTGAATCAAATTTTCAATTTACCTCTCTTATGTACTCAGTGCTATTGATGGTTGATGAACACTGAAAAATAGAAGTTTTGTATACAATGTACAATTTGGTTTTATCAGTTCAAATGTTGTTTAAGGAATGCTTCCTTTGAACTGAGCCGAACCTATACTGACTTGGAGTAGCCTCAGTACTTGGATAAGTAGCACTAAGTACTGGCCGAGAGCCCAGACAATAGTTGAAACTTTATCAGACAGGAGCATATTGATTAATAGTGATTTGTATAAACTTAAAAATACCTAGTCAAGCACCCTGAAGTCTTTCAGTGGATTTTCTGGGAACATGTTGCTAGTCTCAAAAGTTTTAACTTTAACAGTAAATGGATAATCCATGAGTAGCTTTCTTGGTACAATGGAGATACTGGTAAGCCCCTTTACCTCACTAGATCATCATCATTATACATGGATAGAGTGTTTTTCAGTTGTCATTGACTTCTTTCTTATGTCTACAAATTATACTTACTGTATATACTTGTTATGTCCGTGGTGGTCCATGATTGTAAATTCCATGCTATTCTCTATTTCAGACGATCATTGTGACCTGGATCAGGGCCAATCTGTGTGTGTTTGTTAGTGGTCAGCTATGGGACCAGTTCCTTGGGGTGCTTTCCTCCCTGTCAGGCTGGCCAGAACTCATCAGACAGTGGGCCGTAAGTACATGGTCTTGCTATTTTAACAGTGAATGACTGTGTGTGGCAGTGGATGGTATCCTCTTTGTTTTAGCACCATCATCAGGTGGCTTTTGGACAATGAGTGATATGTATTTGTATTAGTACCATTAAGAGGCTCAATGGTCATGGCCATTTTTACAGTATACTTATCTCCTTAAGAGGAAGACCTCTGTATAAGAATATAGGAACATTACCAAATTTAAAAACTAAAATATTGGGAATATTTCTTTACTAAATTTTGGTTTATGGCCAAAAATTTCATGTCAAAGTTTAAGGCAGATATGTTGGTAAATTTGTTGAACACCAGCTTCTTACAGTGAACGTGTTTGTCAGCAAGGGGGAAGTACTCTCTAACAAGTAACGCTTTTATTGTTGTTTTCAGTGAATAATCAAAAATTTGTGATGGTAAAAGTTATTGTGTGATTTCCGATAGATATATTTAAACCAGTTCCTTGAGTAGCCATCTTTTGCAAACTGGGACAGTGAGTGATGAAATACCGCATTTGTCAGATCAACTGACTTCTAACATATTTTTCTTTATTGATTTTCTTAAATAGCTACAGACTAAGGAAGAATATCAATTTTCTTTTTCCTATGATTTTTGGTTCTATACAGATTTTTTGTTGTTCATACTGTATGCTGCATACATGTTTCAGCACTCATCCGTTTGTTTTTAAGTTACATTTGATTTATTCTGTATGTATGCTACATAATGTGATTAAACAAAGAAATGTTATGCGGGTTTTTATTTTGTTATTTGGAAATAATTACTATGTGACTTGGATACAGATGTAAAATATATTTCTTTCAACAGAACACAATGGACACACTGACTCGAGTGCTGGCTAAGCAAGTTTATGGACTGGATCTAACGGACCTACCGTTACAGCGGCTGACAGAGCAGAAAGAGAAGAGGCGCAGGGGAAAGAGTCAAGGTACACAACTCTTACAGGACTTACATGTACATGTGTTGTAGTCAACTCGAAAGAATTGTTTTCAGATGTTCTGATGAAATATCTGAATATAACAAATCCGTAGAATAATTGTTTTTAGAATTATGTCTTGTAAAGTTAGCGTAATAATTTGTTGATTAATTAATTAGAGATCCCTAGGAACAAAAGCAATGACAAGAGTTTTTCCCGGTCATGGAGCAAGAATGAGCCTCCCAATGACAAGGCCTTTACCAGCAATGCTGTTCCTTTTGAGAGGGGGAAATACAAGAGTGATGGTCAGTAAGACTCATACATACATAGATCAATAAACCCATTAATGTCTGTACAGGTGCATGGTTTTTGAATGATATGAACTGTGATTGTGCTGTAGGAGCTGGTGGCAGTAAGTCACGGCCTGACCTCAATAAGCAGCGGTCACTGAGTGGGGAGCCCTCACCTTCCCACTCCCGCCAGCCCTCCAATGCCTCGGACTCTGCCCTCTACATCAGGAGCAACAGTGACGGCAATCTGGCCGACCCTAAGGACCTGGTGGAGAGATTAAAAGGTACAGACCCTGTTCTGTCCATTTAGTCAGACAATTGTAACAATTTAATTTTATAATGCATGTTGAATGAGATGAGTTATGGCTGTTATAAAACAAAGTTTTACTTTTAACAAATTGCATGCAGTGCAATGCTCTTTGAAAATATGATAATCATAATGTATTGTGACATGATCCTGCCACCAGCAGAAGCTTTACAGAGTTATTTTATTCTTTGTTTAACTTATGTATACTTCTATTTGCATAGGCCATAATTTACATGTTCATTACCCATGGTACACTCATGATAAGGTCAAATCTTATGTATGTAAAACTCTATGCTGAATATTCAAGTAAATATGTTTATTAGATCAAATGTAGCTCACAACTCTCCTAGTGCTTTAGATTTACTGTAATACAAAACGAAGAAAAAATTATATCTTGAGTGAAAAAAATTGTTCTACTCCTGAATTTTGTGGAATTAAGATAAAATACAAAACTTTAGGAGAAATTATTTGTTAATGGACTTCGATACTTTTTCTCAGGTGTGACGTCAGAAGAGATGAGAGAGAAGCATGATAGCACGGTTATACCTGCATGTACAGTGTCAATCTCCAGCACTTCCGAAAACATAGGTACGCACTGCTTAAATCAATCTAACTCAGTCTTATATATGTACACAAAACAGGTACACACTGCTTAAATCAATCTAACTCAGTCTTATATATGTACACAAAACATAGGTACGCACTGCTTAAATCAATCTAACTCAGTCTTATACATGTACACAAAACATAGGTACGCACTGCTTAAATCAATCGAACTCAGTCTTATACATGTACACAAACCATAGGTACGCACTGCTTAAATTGATCTAACTCAGTCTTATATATGTACACAAAACATAGGTACGCACTGCTTAAATCAATCTAACTCAGTCTTATACATGTACACAAAACATAGGTACGCACTGCTTAAATCAATCTAACTCAGTCTTATACATGTACACAAAACATAGGTACGCACTGCTTAAATCAATCGAACTCAGTCTTATACATGTACACAAACCATAGGTACACACTGCTTAAATCTAACTTAGCAATAAAAATATGAAAATATACACAAAACATAGGTACGCACTGCTTAAAAAGATCTAACTCAGTCTTATACATGTACACAAAACATAGGCACACACTGCTTAAATTGATCTAACTCAGTCTTATATATGTACACAAAACATAGGTACACACTGCCTAAATCAATCTAACTCAGTCTTATATATGTACACAAAACAGGTACGCACTGCTTAAATAGATCTAACTCAGTCTTATACATGTACACCAAACATAGGTACACACTGCTTAAATCAATCTAACTCAGTCTTATATATGTACACAAAACATAGGTATGCACTGCTTAAATTGATCTAACTCAGTCTTATATATGTACACAAAACATGGGCACACACTGCTTAAATAGATCTAACTCAGTCTTATACATGTACACAAAACATAGGCACACACTGCTTAAATCAATCTAACTCAGTCTTATACATGGACACAAAACATAGGTATGCACTGCTTAAATTGATCTAACTCAGCAATAAAAATGTACAGAAAACATACGCATCATTACACCTGTGTAACTCAGAAATATACATGTACACATAACATAAGTACATAGAGCTACACCTCTTAAACAGAGCCATATACATTTACAAAAACATATGACATTTTATGTACACCTACGCCTCTCTAACTGAGTAATATAATGTTCAGAAAACATAGCTTCGCACATCTCCACCTCTCTAATTGAGCAATACACACATATACAAAACATAGGTACACAGAGCTACACCTCTAACTGTGTCTTATGTTTAGCTAAGCTTTTTGATGCATCTTGTATACTTGTGTACTGATGAAAAACATAAGTACAAACTGTGTACGAATGGCCTTTAATTTAATGCTGCATATTTGAATGTTCTTAACTTAAATACTTGTACCTGTATTTGTACCCAGATGAGAATGGTGTGGCATCATTTAGTTACTCCAGAGTAAATCTGTGTCCACCATGTAGACTTACAGTATTGCTGTTAGTATCAAGGTTTACAAACATCTGCAATAATTTGTGTAGGTTTATGTATTTAAAGTTTGTGGCTTGTATTTCTTTCTCACATTAAAAATTGACATATAATTTTGCTGATTAAACTAAAATCTCTCTTGTTATAAAATACAAATGATTTTGCCTGACCTGTTTGATCACTATAAAAGGTCAAAATTTGTGATTTCAAACTGTCATTTTGATGAAGATGTGAACAATTTGATTGAAATATGTGCATTATAAATGTGACAGGTTTGGGGGCAATTTATTTTAAACTTGTTCTATAATACATGTAATGTCACTGTTTCTCTCATGATTTATTTCTACTAGTCTCTAATGAATTATTCAAAAATAAAATAAAATGTGATACATGTCAAAATCTTGGACAACTCCCATGTAAACAAAAGCAACTTGCACGTTGATTAATTATCGAAACTTTTCAAAGTCCATCAATTTCAAGAGAAACTAATCATAGTAAACATGCAATCTGGCGTTACTTAACTGGGAAAAGCTATTTCAACCCGTATATTGCAGACTTTGTTTTTTTTTTTTGTAGAAATTGATCAAATGTCTTATTACTCTTTCATGATAAAGTACAAAACTCTGCAAAATATTTAAATGTAATTGAAGTGAATCGTTAAGTATAAATCTTGATGTATTATCTGAAATAAAGGGCACCAAGGTTAGGTCGCAATAAAAAAAAAAATGAGTTATCTCCCTGTAGCTGCAAACCTATATATACATGCATTAAATATATTATGCATATATATCTTTATATTTATGAACAGATTACCGCGGCATTAATATTTTGTACATTTACAACACTAACAGAGGATGTAATCATCTTCTGAATCATATCTCTTGTTGAATGATAAATGTTAAAGTTGGTCAGAAATATACAAGAACTTGCAATTGTTTTGTTGTTTGTCATGAGATTACAACAGTTATATTTATCAAAACAAAATGTGATTGTGTTCTACTTCACAGGCATACATGTATATAGTGTTTGATTCTGTTGATAGTGAACTTGATTTTCGTGTAATTAAGAATCGCTTATTATGAGGCCTTAAACTGTGTGCGTCCTTCCTTTGTGTTGTGCATTTCTGCCGTTTATGAGAATGGTATCAATCACAATGTAACCAGGGCTAATACCTACTAGTGTCCTCAGGGTCCATGGTTTTCTGCCAGTTGTCTCCCTTTGGTTCTCTACATCACTCATCTCTAACCATCACAGTTTTGTTAGAACCTCTGGTATTTGTTTGTTGACTTGCATAAATCTGCACTTGAACTACCTAAAGCTGCAGAAAAAAAGGAAAGAATTTTTTTATGAAAGTAGAAAAACAGGTGGGTTTTTTTGGGGGGGGGGGGGGGCATGGACAGGTACATACATGTATTTTATTTTGCATGATCCTGATGATCCTGCCATAGATGAATTTTTTTTATCCCCAGTGAGACAGAAGTCTGTGTGTTTACCAGTTATTATTCAGTAAAAAACAGTAAATCATCTCTCAAAAACATCGGTGTTAGACCAGTGGTGGCAGACTTCTGATCTCTTAGATTCTTTGTTGTTTAATGGTTAAGGAAAATTAGGCGAAGGCATTTGAAATTCACTGTTTTTATCAAATAATCCTTCATGCAAGCATCCTGTCCTGGTGACAGGTTTTCGAGCACATCACAACGACTTTTGCTCTTACATTACTTAGAAATACACAAATAAACCAGCTGTAGAAGGTGACTGCAGATAAAATTTAATGTTTGAATCAATGACATATACATCTACATGTACTAAAATAATCAGTGTATTTGATTCTTTTTCATAACAATTAAAACGTCATAATTGTTTGGTATCATAATTACATTCAAGTAAAGCAGTTGAGTCAATCCAATGATATTTGTCTGTGATGAAAATCCTGAAATTTTGTTGGTGGAGAAGAAAGCTGTATAGGGGATGTACATCATGCATTGTAAATAAAATAATTCCATTACATAAGACTTGCAGAGTTGTCGTTCCTTCAAGTGACGTCACAATGGATTTCTTGCACATTGATCCCACAGAATTTTTCGGCGTCAGTAAATTTCGACCCACAATGCAATTTATCAATGTCGGACGATCTCACTAGACTTGATTCCTTCTCGCGAGAATCAAAGTAAAACTTTTGAGAAACAGATAAATTGTGTAATTTCAAGAATATCATGCTTTTTAAGTAAACAAAACAGTATATTTCACTTAGTTTTTTTTTTTTTAGGTTTTTTTTCAAAAAGACAGACGACACTTGACCGACGTGAACTTTGACGTCACAATAAGGGGAAATTACTCTAAGTAGTTATTGTAAATCTGCTGAAATATAAATACCAAAATCTTCTCAAAATCTTGCAAAGCTAACGAATGGGGACATCTTTTTTTTTTTAAAATAGGAAACAGTTGTAAGTTGCTCTCATTTGGATGAATGCTCACAATATATTTACAGTAATTTATTTCCAGGAACGTTTTTTAAAAGGGGCGCGGCAGCATCATTCAAAGAATATTTACAAGCAAAATATGAAAAGAAATTCTCAAAATCAGGGAAATTCTAATCCGGGTGAGGAATGGTGAGTGCGTAGTATGCATTTAGCTCTTTAATTGCTCAATGGTATCTTTATTTTCACATTTATTACATCCTCCCGGGGGGGGGGGGGGGGGGGGGTCTAAAACCGTTTTTCTTATATGATCAGCTAATTTTTTTTATACGTAAATTATATTTTTTTTAAACGGGGGGGGGGGGGGGGTTGTGGACTCTATGAAAAGTCAATTTTTTATATGCAAGTTTAAGAAAAATGTCTGCTGCAAGAAAAGAGGAAATAAACTGCAATAAACATTATGTTAAAATCTTTATTATTCAACAACATTGTAAAAACTGAGATAAATTCTATTTAAATAAATAAACAATCTTATAAATTATGAATAATGAAAATTTACTAGAAAAAATAGGCATGTTTATATTTTATTTTGCATTCAAATTCATTTACTTTACGTTGATACTTTTATTTTTATTGATTTATCATAATTCATTATTTGATCACATGCTGCGCTCGCCCCAACGGTCATACTGTAAAACATATTACCTACAGACAGATATAGAATTCTTTTTCCCCTCCGTGACGTGACCGCCTCCATGCAGTGTTATTCTTTACAGTATACTTAGCGGTACTCTGCTTTGTCTCTAGAGGAACATAGGGCCTTACAGGCTATCTTATTCTGAGACTCTGGTAGAGACACTTGTTTATAGACTGAATGTTTTCAGTCAGTCAGCCAGTTTTGACTTCTTCCATGTTCAGACCCTTAAAGAAAGCTGTGTCTTAAATAGTTTAGTTTATTGATGTGTTGCCTTTCCTATTCCTGTGTCCTTTGTGTATTGTGGTCCACCATGTATGAGAATAGTATCAGTCTCTATGTACTGAATTGTGAAGGTTTACTGATTTCCTTATGGTCCATGTTTTTTTTCCAAAGATTTGAACTGGTGACCTTTTATCCACAAGTGAATTGTTGTAGACCGCTGTGTTGCTAGAATCATCCCAAGTATAGTAGATGTGTTATG
Source organism: Magallana gigas (assembly GCF_963853765.1). Classification (NCBI taxonomy): domain Eukaryota; kingdom Metazoa; phylum Mollusca; class Bivalvia; order Ostreida; family Ostreidae; genus Magallana; species Magallana gigas. The sequence continues at coordinate 4,909,514 of NC_088858.1, read as the reverse complement.
GGGGTCATCTATGACAGACATATCCTGTACAAAGATGGGCTACTATATCACATAGAGATCTGTCTCTGTTATATATACTGAGGTTCTGGGTAGTGTCAATGACCATTAGAAGAGGGGCAGTGTAGTGTTTGACAGTTCATCATTTAGATGGTGGTTATCAAAGGTAACCCTTGCTACAGGTAGATTCTAGAGCAATTCTTTATGTGGTTGTTTATGATTATAAATAGAGACAGATGAATGAGGGTTTTTTATATTTGTTTGGTAGTACATGTGTATGTTAACTAAGACTTGTTTCATTTTGATTGCCAGATTTTCCCTGAGAAATAAAGAACTTTTTTTCAGTTTGATAAGATCTTTTTTTATCAGTCTTTTACAAATAATTTTTAGTGATTTCTCCCCCCTTTTTTTAACATTGAGTGTGTACATGTGTACATTTATTTGTGTGGACTGAGATGACAGGACGTCCTATCTGAAGCACTACAGAGATGTTATCCATGTTTATTTCAAATTCTTATGTAATGAGACAGGATGTAAGGTAATAAATATGATATATAGGTACTGATTTATAACTAATCATGACTGATGGTCAGTTACGTCGGGATCGGAAGGATGTGTACCACAACACTGTGTGTCAATCTATTTCTGATGTCAGTCCTCAATGAGCTCAATCAAGCAAGATCGATGATAAGTTTCTTCTTTTTGTAAATGTGAAGGACTTGAAGTGTGTTGGAATTGTCTTTTTGTGTGTACTTGTGTATTGGGAAATTAATAGCAGCCCACAGGATGTAATCTCTTTTCCCGTACAGTGAGGGGGCTACAGTGTAGAGGAAGTCCTACAGTACCAGCCAAATGACATGTCCAGCTGTCTCACGGCCTGTCACCTCTGTTGTTGGTCATTTTGTAAATGTGGGTCATTCATCTGATTGATTATCTATTGGCAGATAATTTGAATGAATTTCATTCAAGTGTTGGTAGCAATAAAGGGAATAATTTTAACAGTTGTAGATATAAGTAAAGATATTTATGAATTCTACAGTGTCATTTTTTATGGATAAATAAAGAAATTATATCTTACCAAATTTTTTTCAAAAATTACTTTTATTGTTTTGCTAATTAAGATAATTCTATTTAAATATCTTAAATTGGAAACTTAAATAAACAGGTCTGACATTTAAACCTGTTTTTCTTGACTGATTATTGATGTATGTAGGTAATTAAAAAAACCAACTTGTACATGTATCATCTTATCAAAATGCCAAAAAAAATTAGTGTCTCAACCAAACACCTTGGAGATTCGCTACTTCATGTTTTGAATGACTTTGTTTATATGCTGAAAAAACTCTTCTCTGCTGCATGCTTATTTTCACTGAAATAGATTCAAGTCTTAGACCTTGACCTTGAATTCTTCTTCTGTTAGGGCTTTTTGTGACATGCTAGGATTATATAACATTGCCATATATTTACATAAGTAGTAAAATCTGTTTCATGCTTCGGTGGTCTTCGAGATCTAGTAGAGTCGGCTAACACTTGGACTCTGTTCAAATGTATAACATGCCGAAAAAGGGGAGTTTGAATGCATTCATTTATTTCTGAAATTCATGTGCACAAAACCATGGAAAAGAGATAGGGCTTCTTTATCAACCACTGATATAGCATTACAAGATTTTGTATAGGTCCCTTGTATTGCCTCTGTATGTCCTAGACTAGTTATGTTTTAACAGAGACACTTTTATGCCACACTGTATTTAAAACATGTATGTATCACACTGTATATTAGTTATAACTTAGTAAGTAAATATCCTCTGTAGGCAGAATGTGGAAAAGAAAAGTGTTCAAAAGGCTGTATTCATTACGCTGTAGGGAACTTGTCATTTGTTTCTCAGTGGATGACCATTATACACCTGGACTCTCTATCACATGATTATGTTTATTGATTATTGATTTTAGATTCCCCTGCCCCGGAGGATCTGGAGGTGGCCAAGCTGAGCATGCGGGATCTCCAGAGTGATCCGGATGTAGACAGTATCAGTTTCGAGCACTCGGAGCAGGATACCTCCTACAGGTGTACAGGTGAGTCCAGTGTCTGGCCTAACTATACTTCAGAGATCTCCCTATTGTGCTTGGCATAGGTTTCTGTAAAATTGCGTCATTGTGACTTTTTCAGTTTAGTTAGGATAAGTTCTGCTAAAATACTTCTATACTCTGTCTCAAGATATCTTGGATTTACATTTTGCTTAAGGTACTTCACTACACCGAGACTTATACTTTTTAAGACACTACGTCACAAGATGGCGATTTAAATGTTTTGTTAAACTGTTTGTATCAATCGATTCAGATGTATATCGTCATAGCTCAGTGGTTAAAGTATCAGGCTTGTGAACCGCAGGTAATGAGTTCGAATCCACCTGGGGCTTTTGTTCATGTTTACTGAATGACATTTTTGAAAATATCATTTTTTATCTAAAATTGTACATTTTCTCGCCTCTTTGATATATATATAATTCTTATCCATCATTCTTTCTATCATAATCAAGTAAATTTCTGCTGATTTGAGAAACTATTTCAAGGTGTAGTGAGGTACCTTAAGTGCATGATATTTATTAATACCTCAGGATTCAAACGATGTTCATTCAAAAGTATGAAAAATTTCCAAGATTTCTCAGTCGAAACATCCCTGTTAGCTTATCAGGTTTCAATACAATGCTAAAAAATGCGATGCCTACAGGTATTTTGCATTGCAGTAATCCCGGATGATAACGTTGTAAAATTGCGCGATGTATTCTGAATGTATTCCGAATGGAGAAAAGATGTAAACATTCCCCATTATAAATCTCCGTAAGGAAACTTTTTTCGTTTCTGTGAATTTTTCCGAGTGAAAGATGATAATGTGTCGATGAAATTATCTTGGAAATTATCCCTTTCAACTATTTCAATTATGTGTGTTTTTATTAAAAAGCGTCCAAATGTGCTGCATAAATATCTTGGGACAGACTATAACAATTATCATCATAAAAGGTTTTTAAATAAAGAAATCAATTTAGTAAAAAAAATTTGTATAGGGTGATTTCACCATGCATCGGACACCTTTGGATTTTTCCCTTTGTTCACGCATCAAATATCGTCCAAATATAAATAAAACTTGTTTTAAAAGTTGCAGGTTTTCCCCTTGCTTAATTATTGAAGAAAAAATTGTGAAATTGTTAAAAATGTAGAAAATAAAGCAAATTAATGAAGCGTTGAACTATTTCACCATGGATCGGACAATATTTACCAAGCATCGGACAGCTATAGCATACAGTGGAGATTAAAAATAACAACATTTTCTGGTTTTAATGCAAAAATACAAAGGTTCGGAAATATTAATTTATTCAATTGCAATTCATATTTCTTTTAATGTAAGTCCTTAAATCTACATATAGGAATTTAGACTAGTGCTTCTGTTTAAAGGAATATTTATCATAAGGGGTTCTTTATCGTGCCAGCTCCTATAGGAACTTTGGATTAAAAAGGGTTTGTCCGTTAAACTCGATTTTTAAGTGGTTTGAGGAAAATGTTTGTATCAATTATTTTTTAAATTTATATTTTACTTCACATTTAAAGTATATCACAAGGAATGGGCACATAATATCCATATTATTAGAAAAAATCATGCAGTGAAAACTGTCCGATGCATGGTTAACTTTTGTCCGATCCATGGTGAAATGAACATATGGTGCAATAATGACCTTGACATTAATTGTTCAAATTTCTTGGACTTATTTTAATCAAATTTTGTTTCAAAACTTACTTCTTTCTAATTATTTTAGGCAGAGAGTGCATTTTCACTAATTCACAATCAAACGCACAACATTCAAATAATGCTTTAGTGTAAAATCTTCGTAACTAAATTTTCAACAATGGCGTATTTGATGTCATTTTACGATATCTATATTGCTATTTCTTTGACAATGTGACTGTCAAATTCTTAATAATGATAAAGTTCATCTGTTCTAATTCAGGAATATACGAAACAACACATGAGTGCATGCACATTTATTTGTATATTTATAAACAAAGTTGTCCGATCCAAGGTATGTGTCCGATGCATGGTTAAATCACCCTACATGTATTACAATTATGAATTCATTTCCATCTGTAACATTTAAATATGATTTTATCTGTACAAGGTGCTCTAGCTTTACTCAAAATGACATAATTCCAAGGATGATTATCTGTATCAATACAATGAAGTATTTCCTTCTCTGTGAAAAACTGTTGGGATTCTATGAATGATTTAAAGTGAAACACTAAATTTAAACAACACGTTACCTGGTTTTGTTGCCAAATAAATACGGCATTAAATATCCTGGTATCCCAGCAAACAATCTAGCAATAGATATAGCTAATTATGTTTTGAATGACATGGACTGGATAATGTGTGAGGTTTATCTACCCCCACAGATTCCCGCTCCCCCTCCCCCACCTCTATCCACTCTCGGAGCCCCTCCCCCATCAGTGAGCTGACTGTGCACCCCCAACAGAAGGACTGCCCCACCCCCGACAGGGACAGCCTCCACATAGAAATGGCAGCCACCACCACAGATGGTGGTATTGAAACCAAAGGTGAGAGGAAGCAGTCCTCAGGTAGAGCATGTGAATGAAATGACTTGATTTCTTGTGCTTTTCACAATTATCAATTCATTTTGGTTTAGGTTATGTTTAAAATTGTCAGGTTCTATATATAGGTTTCTTAAAGGTTGTAAAGTACTGGGAAATTCCTAGATAAGTTTCACTTCATTTCCTGATGTTAGTGCCATCTGTCTGTAAAGTTTCCATTGCATTAGTTCTGACTCTCTGACAGAGTGTATCAATGACATGAGGAGTGTGTTAGCGGGAGGGTCGGTTCAGGGCTGGCTACCAGACAACGCTGTCGTTCTGTGGAAGAGGATGCTGGGGATTCTGGGAGATGTGAACCAGATTACGGATCCAGAGAATCACGTCATGGTGTATGAAGAACTGAGCAAAATTCTGGATACTTTACACAAGGTAGGTTGCTCTGTGCATAAATCCAAGCTGCTTGCATATAAGTAAATATACTGGCAAGGAAATCAATGCAAGAATTAAATTATTTTTTGGGAGCTGATTTTTTTTTTATCACTCCTCTATGTTAACACTCATACTGCAAGTGGTGTGGACCTGTTCACTCGTTAGATTGATGAATCCACAACATAAGATAGTTCCTTGAAAACACAAGAAGATTGCTTCTGATATTCAATTTAAATATTGGCCAAACAATACTGCTACCCCAAAAAATCAACTTTTTTCAGTAGTTTCACTACTTTGATTGTTTATGGTGTATATTAAAGTACATGAAGATATCAAGATTCAACGTTTTTTAATGACCTGAAATTTTAATATAAATAGCCAGAACCCACTGCTCATTTAGAAGAGAATTTTTCAAAAGGCAGAAAGGTAGTTGAACAAACTGTATCATGCTGTTATTAAATATATTATAATATCTAGATCATCTTTACGTACACATTATTCATAAAACTTGTACATCTTAATCATAATGAAGTTTTACTCTTTCACAAACTTCAAATACAGAACTATATCAAAGACTCCATACCTATATCAAAATTAATGCATGTGTACATAACTTTTCTTAATATGAAGAACTTTGACAAATATGTTTAAATACATCCAGGTTTAAATGGATTTATAAACATTTAGCTTCATAGAATTATTCAATGGAATTTTGTTTTGAAATACAATTTTATTATAAATACAAGTGTTTTTAATAGACATTTTATTTGACAATGATGTGTGTAAGGCTGTAAGCATTTAATATGTTTATGTTTATGCCTCAGAATTTCATGCTTTCCTACACTTGCTGATAATAAGAACACATTTAAGGAAATGAATGGATTAATTTTGACATGTTTTGATTTCAGATTCGGAACAACCTGGGAGTGACTGAGGACAACACATTCTCTCCCCCTCCCCCAGACTTCATCCCCCCAACCACAATCTTCACACCGTGGGAATTTGAGGTAGTCAGAGTTTGTCAGTAGACATTTTTTAAACATCCTACTCATCTAATATGGAAATTTTTTTTATCATAGGGGTCAATTTTTGTTGGTAGTAGGGCTGGGACGATACTGTACTGAGCCGATTCGGTACATATCACGATACATGAGATGCGATACGATACATATCACGATACATTGCAATTGAATGAAAACATGAATAAAAGTTTAAAATTTATTCAACCTGCCGATGTATTACCGCATGTCCAAAGTTTTTTTGTTATATTCATAATGAGCGTTGCACAATTTACAAATTACTTTAGTCTCGTGTACACTAGTTTTTCATAAACAAGTACTCCAAAAGTTTTCCACACTCCAGATTTAGCTTCTTAACAGTTTTGACAACTTTACGAGGTTTTCCAATATATGAAGCTCGGATATTTTTGAAAAATAAAAAAGTTCGGTAAGGTATCGTTGTATTAATGGTAAATGTATCGATCCAAATATCGTCAAAATAAATACCGCGATGCACCGGTGCATCGGTGGATCGTCCCATCCCTAGTTGGTAGCCAAAATTTTCTTGGTTTGTGGGGATGTAATTTCATTGGTAGTGTAATAAGGATAATTTAAATAAATATTAAACAAATGATTGTGTATAGGTTTGTGGGGATGCAAGGGTTACCAACAAAAGCCATATGCATTGGTCCCCCCACCAACATTGATGATTGCACAGTAATATCTATTGAAATATCTATTGCACAGAAGACTTTTTTATTAGACAGTCACTGTATAGACATAACATGTGAATACAATATTGTCATGTTCTGTTTTTCAGTGTCTGAGTTTGCCTGATGACTATAAGAGAGGTAAACTACTGGCCTACCAGCTGCTGTGTCAGACTGTGGTGAAGCGGCACGACATCCTTCTGTCTACGGAACTACTGTCTCAGTTCTACATGTGTCTACACACGGGGATAGGGACCAGGGACCAGGTCAGTCATTGTAGGCTTAAAAGTAAAAACACAGTCAGTTTGATTTACCCTCAGTATATAACTGACAAGAGAGATTTCCTCAAAGCTCAAGTAGTGGGTTAATTACGGTACCTTCAGGTGCAGAGAGTTAGAAACTCTCAGTCATTAAAATGCTTTCAAATTCAGTGTAACAATGCCAGACTTAATGATCTCAATAACCACAGAATGTTATTAATTGCAGATATTTTGAATGGGAACCTTGTTAGTATGATGAAATATTTGGACTTTAAGCTGATTGAAATAAATACTTCCTTTGTCATGCTGCTAACAAGGAATATATTTACAATGAACCCTCAGTTTATTTTATGCTAATTTAACAGGAGATAATTAATGTCCTGGTGAAACACTGTGGTCCTCGATTCTTCTCCACGCCACTGCAGAGCTCAACACTGCTGCTCAAAAACTTCATTCAGGCTGTGGAAATAGTCCTCTCTTCCTCTGATCTCAGACAGGTACCCTTTCAGTCTTTTTATGATTGTAGTATAGTAAACAAGTACTCCTACAACTAGAGTCAGTTTTTTTTATGATTATAGTATATTAGTAATTACCTGCTACACCTGTGACTTTGATGATGTGTCACCTGCGGCTTTGTTTACAGACTCCGCGGTCCGAGGCCCTGTCTCTGATAGGAAGTCTGATGTGTTTCCCCAATCACTACCAGGACCTACAGGTCCTCAATGTGGGACAGTTGTCTGTGGAGTCCCTGTCCAGCAACACATTAAAGGTAGGTACCTACTCCAGTGACCGCGGCACCAGGTGGTACATGTAGTTCAAAGGCTCAAATATGATGACTCTGTGTTGTTTATTTACAGGAATGCATAATAAGCCAGTTGTTGAACAGTGCAAAGAAAGAGTCGGCTGAAACGGCAAGGTACTGATATAATGTATGAAATACTAATAAGATGATGAAGATGAAGATGAGTTATAGAAAGGAGATCCCTTGTTTCACTCTTTTATCCTGCATAACTAACAATATACACGTAATATAGATATGGAGCTCTTTCAATGTTTCAGGTGTATAGCTTTAAGCAGTATTGGTGTCTATTTATATGAGGAGCTGTGTCATCAGACACTCCACTCCAAGCTTCACGAGGCTGTGATTGTATTATTGGGAAATCTAAGGGTAGGTAGCTCTGTACATAGCAGAAGTACATGTGGTACTTTATTTTAAGATTCATTGGTAACATTAAATTATAGTATTCTGTTTTTTACTGACTAATCATTTGATATCATTTCTGTATAGTGCAAGCACAAAGTGGCTGCCAAGACGGCCACGGCGATCCTGTCCATGTTGTGTGATCATACCGATCAGTTGTTGAACTACCACGCAGCTCTCCCCAAGCATATTATAGAGGTTGTGACGGCCACCGTGTCTGTGTTGATCCCCCTCACAGGAATAGAGGTCTCCCAGGAGGAGAGGAAGGTAGGGGGACAGAGTCCTTGTACAATTGTACTAGATTGTGTGTGTGTGTACGTAGTAGAGTATAGGTATAAATGTCACTATGACTTTCAGCTGATTGTGGCCATGTTGTTCTGTGTTGTGGAGTGGTGTATGAAGATGCCTATTTCCCTCCTACTGGAGACCACCGATACAGACAGAAGTTGTGTTTTCAAGGTGTTTCAGGTTAGAATTCTGATTATGACATTATTCACATGTTTACAGTATTTGACATCAGAATGTAAATGAGGTTCTATAAGAAATTCATTATGTGATGGATGAAAGGTAAAAAACAATCATTTTTAAGAAAAGATCAACAAAATATTTCGAAGGAGACATCTATATCAAGGCTATCCACACAACTGATTTCCATGATCAACATACACCATTTATTGTGTAAAGATAATTCATATACATTGTATCAAAATTGAGCAAGCATTAGCTTTGCTGACTGTTTACAGGTGCTTGATGTGGCTGTGAAGGGACACAGCACAGAGTCATTGTCCCAGGCCCGGCAGCTCCTGGCCGGGATGATCCAGGACTTGGACTTTGCCCACTTGAGGGAGCTTCACAGCCCAGTGGGGGACTACAAGTCGGACAGGAAGTCCGGAGAAAGTGACTCCATACAGTGTGCTGCCAAACTGGTCAGTGTTGATAGAGGGGTGTGTCTTTGTGTTTATGGTATATTCTGTGTTTACTGTGTATGAAGGCTCTTTTGTCTACCTTTCAGTTGATCAACCACATGGTGAACCACATGTGTCACTTCCCGATGGGGTCGGGGGCGTCGCGCCTGTCCTCCTCCATACAGGAGCACCACGACATGGAGGAGCTGGAGGTCAATGACCTCAAACAGGAAATCTTCTACTCCTCCAACATCCAGGTTGAGAATATGTACAATGACAAGCAAAATTATATGCTGGTTACAGTATATAAATAGTGCCTGTTTGGGAGGGTAACAGTTGAAATTGACACCCCGAGAAAACCATTGTCAACCGACGCGAAGCGGAGGTTGACAATGGTTTTCGAGGGGTGTCAATTTCAACTGTTATCCTCCCAAACAGGCACTATTTATTTTGTTATACTGAATGTCTTTTTTAAAAATTTTAAGAAAATTTTACTGCTTTTATATAGGAATAACGTGAATTCTACAGCGAACCGTACGCGCATAATTTTCGCGCATGTAACATTTTTTAATGTTTCCCGTTGCCAAGTGCGTTGCTAACGCTGAGGGTAATAGTAAATATTATTAACTGCGTCTTAACCAATCAGATTTCAGTATTTAACATGAAAGTATAACAATATTGAATATTGCATTTATAGCTGATCCTTAAAGTTCAGAATTTACAGATGCTGATTTTTTTTTTATAGTTCTTTGTGCAGAATAAGAGAACTTTAGTTTCCTTCATTGAACTTCCAGCATTGGTAAGTACATTGTGTCTGACCATTATAGTCGGAATCTGAGCATTCTGTAGTTTGGGTTTGTTGATTACACCTGATATTTACCTGTACAGGTGGATTTACCTGGCGGGGGCGTGACTGCCGGCCTGACTACGGCCCGCACTGTGTGCAGGGTCTTACTGAGGGACCTGACTGGGAAGTACGCCTGGGAGTCCTCCATGTTGTATGCACCACCCTGGTGTCAGGAGGGATCCTCCGTCAAAAGTAAGACCCCACTGTAGATTCCAGCCTTTTTTGTTTAAGCAGTGACTACTAACCCCCCAAAAAGAGTAATTAGAAGCATATTGATTTGTTCTGTATTTCTGTCTTCAAATTTTCTTCCAAGTTTAAACAATGAAATGAAAAGAGAGATTTCATATATGATAACCAAGGCCTTTACAAGGTAGAGACTTTATGTTTTGTTACATTAAAGATAAATGTACTCAAAGGTCTCTAGTTAGTAAATCACTTATCAAGATTAAAGATAATATGCCAAGTTGAAGGCTACGTGTATGTTTTTGTTGTAGATGCCAAAGCTTTACTGGACCTGTCCAGTGGCAGTGAACTGGAACCACTCTTGTCTCACGATGAACACGATGCTCCATTAACGGATACAGAGAGGCCCAGTTCTATGATGCCTCTGTATAACTTATCACTGCCTCACCAGGACAACCTCAATGATGTGAGTTAATGGCTATAGATATCACACTACAGACACACACTGAATTAGTGTGGATGCAATCGTCGATAATGTAGTAAGATCAAATTGTCATGTATTACATATTTTATTTTTATGTACCATGTAGATGTTGCGGTATATTGGCCACACTAGCCCGGAGTGTCATTTGATCCCTGGGGAGCCCCTGAACCTGGAGGCGGGGACCCCTGAGGGGTTCAGCACAGAGAGTGAGGAGGCCATCAAGGGGATGGTGATACACCAGAAGGTCAATGAGCTTCAGTACTACAGCAAGCACAAGATGGATCAAGGGTCAGTACATAGCACTCTCACGTCTCCATTTAACAGCTATTGTTCTCTTAGAGAAAGCTTTTATGATAATCCTTTAATTCCAACAATTCAGATTTATTTAGCAGAATGCTTTTAATATAGCATATCTGAGCTTAAATTGATGTGAAATTTTTGACAAGGGCCTTGTTTTACATGTATGTTACATTGATAATTTGATATGAAGCATGTCAGTGTCACAGTTTTTACTAGCCTAATTGTAAAGCCTACCATAGACAGAATGATTAGAACTAGACAGAATTATTCAGTTGTTTTGCATGACTGACCTATTTTTTCCTTTTTGCCTTGGACTGACAGAAGTTTGGGATTCCAGAAGTAAGTGTGTGTTGTGTATTATACTCTGTAGGACCAGAGGTCTGTAGTCTTGTACACTGTCTTCTGTATCAGTCGCCACAGAGCTCATCTCGCCATCATCTCGCCAGCATCTCGTTAGCATCTCATCATCAGCTCAATCAAATTGGACCCCTAATCGCATTTATTATTTACCTTTATCATTCAATCACATACCAGTTTTGGGGGGTTTTGCTCAACAAATATATTCTAAAACTCATAATGTTATCCAAATTTCAAGTTTTCTCACCATATCTAACTTACTTAATATTCATCAACCTACTGGTTTATTTTTCATTCTCATGATTTAATCAAGATTCATTTTTCACCATTTTGCCTAACTCATTTATGGAGTGTTAAATACAGTACTATAGCCTTTTCACAAAGTTTTTCTACAGTTTGTATTGTATATCACTTTCTTTATTTTTTTCTCTACATGAAGTGTGAGTTTTGAAATCCCAGAATGTGAAGATAATGGGTAAAAATTGTGTGATGTTGTGTGTAAAGAGTTGTTCTGAGTGATTGATTTTTTTTGTTTTTGTTTTTTTTTTTTACATAGAAGTACATTAATTGATTAAAAAGACCAACTATTTTGGGGTGAACAAATATTATCATCTGATAATTCACTGCACTAACTTTTTTCACTGTTTATCAAAAGATTACATTAGAGTTCATCTCTTTCAAATTTAAAACCAAGTTTTGTCAATTAAAACTAGATTATTTTTTTTTCTTGATAAGATTGCGTGAACTTTGCTAATTGTATTTTGCTGCATTATGTTGAATTATTAACCTGATGATCAGTCCCTAACTAGTTTGACAATCGTCTACCTCCGCCATCACATGTAGTCAGGAGATCGGGGTGTCAGGGTGGTGGTGATGGGATCAGATCTCTTAATGAGGTCATCAGAATTCATTCTAATATAAACTTACCGATAAATTGGACTGTAATTACAAACAGATCCAGAGAAAGGAAGTCGCTGATCTTGTATATATCTTGTTGCCAGCATGATTTGTAACTTGATGATTGAGTATTTGACAATCTCCGGCAGAGCCTGCTACAAATAGCTATGGATCTAGTACGTGTGCTGTGTTATAATCATTTACAAACGTGTTGAATAAACATCTAGACTTTCAGTAGTTTCTAGATGTAGCTTGCCATAGACAAAACAAAACATATAGTGCATTGCATATTAGTATGAAGGTCCTCTAAAGTGGTAAATCAAGGAAGTTTGCTTCATTTAAAAAAAAATTAAATTCCTGATAGATTTGTATCTAGATAGATACAAAATGGCCTGTACAATATGTTTGCACTTAAGAGTCGTTGTCCCTTACAGAATGCTGGCCAAGCCACAGGTGCCCTGTGAGGGGGAGGAGACCACGCCCCCGTTCCAGATGTGTAGGATGATGCTTGACCAGCTGGGGCTGCTGGCCTGGGAACAAAGGTGTGGATCTAACTTCTCACAATCCTTGTATCATATGATATCTGCATTTAAATTTTAATAACTTTATATTGTGTACTGATTACTATGTACATTAAACTTACAGTAGACTAAATTTTCATTTTCCTGTTGTGATGTTTCCATCAACTTAATTTTTTATGATTTACTTTATATTCTTGTGATAATAAACTGATATCAAATGATATTTTTTCATCATACAGGTATTAATTAATATTTTAAAAAGTACTCACTGCTATGTGAAATTGTGAATCAAGTTGTATCTGTTTATAGGTGCCATTTTGATCTGTTGAGGAAAAGTGATAAGCTTTTGAGAGAACTGAAAAATCTGGACAATCAGAAATGGTATGTATATTCCAAAAAGAAAACGATGTAACACATAAATCTCCATGAGCCAATTTACTGTGTACAAGAGCTACTGTAAACTTTTATGCACCAAAGTATGATATTTAGCACCACAATAAATTTCATTACACATCATGCTATTTTTGAAGTTTATCGCAGTAATTATTTGTACCGTATTTTCCCGACGATAAGTCATAAACATAATAATCGAAATCTTCCTGCATTTAAGATCCCCCATTGTCGTTCGATACGAAACAGGTGTATGCTTCTGACACCGGAAATTGTTAAACAAACATTGACCACGCGCCAAGTCAACAGGTGGCTGGTTACGTAATGGCGAATACACTTGCGATGGTCAGAGTAGATAATCATTTTGATACATGGAAATGTTTCTGAAAAAGTAAGTTTAGTTGACACTCATACAACTTGCATACCACGCGATTAGGGGAATTGTATACAATGCAAGCGAATTTATACATGTACCGATATTTGAAAATACGATGCGTAAGTATAAAGCGTCCGCATCGACGAGTCGTCGGGAAAATACGGTAAATTATTTTCAGGTAAACACATGGAAAATTTGAATGATAAATCAGTAGACATGGCATGACACACCAGTTTGTTGTTATTTATGTAGTATTTATATGGTTTTTAATTTTACAGTCGGGAAACACACAAGATTGCTGTGATATATGTAGCGGAGGGTCAGGAGGACAAGAACTCCATCCTCTCAAACTGTGGTGCTAGCAAGGCGTTCGAGGACTTTGTGGCAGGTCTGGGATGGGAGGTAACCCTTTTTTTATCCTCCTAGCTGGTAGAAACTTCCAATTTTATCAAAGTTTACCAAATTTATGTTGGCATTTATGAATGATCTATTCTGAAGGTGGACTTGGAGACTCACCAGGGCTTTTTAGGAGGACTCCAGCAAAACCGAACAACAGGGAACACAGCTCCGTACTACGCCACCTCACTGACCGAGTGTATATTTCACGTCTCCACCAGAATGCCTTCAGGCACTGATGATGCAATGCATATAAAGGTACTGATCAATCTGTTGACCTGTGTTAGGAACTTTCTCAAAATCTCATTAATAAGATATCAAAATACACAGAGCTGTGGAAGTAAGATGTTCTTACACATGAATATACCGGTACATGTACAGGTATAATTGATTGTTTTGATTTTTGTAGATGAGACACTTAGGCAATGATGAAATCCATATCATATGGTCAGAACACACTCGGGATTATCGGCGAGGAATCATCCCCACAGAGTTTGGGGACGTCCTCATCATCATCTATCCTCTACCCTCAGGGCTCTACAGAATCGAGATTAATAAAAAGGCAGAGGTATCACTGCTTTCACATCTTTCCACACTTTTGATTACAATAATTATCCCCGTTTGTTTAAATTTTGTAATGGAATATGTTTGATTTTTTGTAAAATATGAATGCTTTTTTAACTTGTGAATTGTATATAAATTCTACACTTATTATAGCTTCAAATAAAGTGCTTATAAATCTACCATTCAATCATTTTGTTTGACTGTGTGTGTGTTTGTAGGTGCCTTATTTCGGGCCTCTGTTTGACGGTGCAATATTGGACAGGAAGGTGCTGCCTGGTCTAGTCAGAGCTACTGCAATCAATGCTAGTCGTGTCAAGCGCTCCCTGCTCCCATTCTATCACTCATTGTATCCTTATCAACAACCTGTACTTCTACATATTTATCATCATTTAAATTGATAATCATGCATGAATGAGTGTACTGCAGATTCCTAATTAAATGCTAGGTATTGAAAAATTTGCAATTAATTTTTTGTCAGTTATGAAAATATACAAAATTATTCCAATAGTTTGGTGTTTGCAATTTTAATTCTTGTGATTTCAGCAGAATCACAGAATTAATTACTGGCTTAAAATAAGGAATCTATCGTGCTCAATATCTTTGAATGTTGAAGTTTGTCTCTGTGCTGAGGTGTTAATAGGAACAGTATAAAGTGTTTGTTTCTGATATGAATAAGAGGTGTTGATATGATATGACACATGTACATTATTGTTCACTGAACCTTGCAAGTTATGAGGAACGAGCCAAAAACTTTGAGACAGTAATACAGCAACATGTGGACTTCACCATGTTTGAAGATTTTGCTGCCAATGTATTTGCTCCTGTTCTTCCTCAAAACGCAACAAGTATGTTTTATTTAGCTGAATTAATTTTTTAATTGACTGCAGCAATAAAATTTGATTTGAATTATCACTTTTACCAAACGTTAAATACATTTACATCAGAGTCTTTTAAACTCTTTGTTTACAGTTATGGACCAGTCACAGGACCTTAGTTTTACGGCCAGTATGACGTCGGTTGACCAATCACAGAGCAGCGCTGTTGATCAGGTGTCCCCTGCCATGCCTCGACAAAGCAGAGGTAGGAAAGCCCAGTCTGCTCTCTGGCATAAGGGCAAGGAGAATCTGGTTTTCTACTGAGTTGCCCCCTTTGTTTTGTCACACATACACAGACTGCTATACACTGGCTGTTGATCAGCAACATGGATTGTTACAGACTAATGTTCATTAAACTCAGACTAACAAGCTAGAGTTCTTTAGTCTCTTCGTGAAGGTTAAAATATTCATGTCAAACATTGAAGTTTGAATGTGCACCATGAATGTGTAGGTATCATTTGACTTATTCCAAGTAGATGAGATCTCTGCCCAGGTAGTTGTTTGTGCAGTGCATTGAGACTGTCAGGAACAACACTGAATGAAGAAGCATGAAATGTGCTTGACCAGATTGTTTTGCATTCATTCAATACTGGTTTCTTTGTTATGTTTGTAAATTGCACACTAACAAAATTGAATGAAGATTTGTAAATTGAGAAAAGTTGAAAAAAATAAAAAGATAAAAATGTTTTCCACAAGTGTTCAATGTAAATTATCTTTATCAATTGAAAACAGCAGTGATCCTTTAAAAAAAATGACATTTAAAGCAATATGAGCAGTATTTTTTAGAATTTTATTTTGTTGTAAAAACCTGCTAGTATGCTAAATCTGCATGTGACTTAAACTTTTATGATAAATAAGGTTGAAAAAAATCATTAATTTTTGTCAGAGGAAAGATATTTCTTCTAAGGAACATATAGCAAATCAATTTTTGTACAGGACGACAATAATTCAATTTCGCTCCAATTAATGCTCCTTAACGGCCCTTTTCACAAAAAATTTGGCGAAAAGAAATTTATAAACCATGATATGTCATTTTAGTAGAAAATAACATTTTTGTTAAAAAAAATTTATCATGAAAATTGCAGCTCATATTGCTTTAAAACAATTTAATTTAGGAAAATTTACCTACGCAATTCCGGTAGATGTTTTGAAATTTTTTGGAAAAGTTAATTGTAAATATGAACACTGTTAATTAATTCAAAAATAATTTTGGAATGGATATGCCTTGATGTGCTTTCGATCTGATTGGATGTTTGCTTTTGGTGGGATTTATTCTGTATACTTTCCTGGGATTTGATTGGATGCTCAATGACAAATGGGAGCCCTTTAGTGAGAGAGGTATTGGTTTCTGGTGGTACCGGTAAGTATGAAGCATGATGCTCGCATGAGATGTTGTGGCTGAAAACAAGTTGGGACTAGCTCCCTGTACTAACTGTTGTGTGTGTGTGTGTCTAGCTCAAACGTAGCTTGTCTCAGTTCTTGCTTTCTGTCGTAATTTGTTAGATTGATAAGTGTTGTGTTAATAAGACTTTGGCTGTCGGACTCATTGAATTGTAGATCTATTCATCTGAAGCCTAGATCTTTTCATTTGAAGCATGAACATTGCTTAAGTTGCCAGCATCCCTAAACAATCAAAACAAAGGGCTGTAACTGTGATATTAAAGAGGTCTTGGTCCTTGTCTGTACAGGTACCAGTACATATGTATATCCCTGTTTGAAGGTTGACTTGCCTGTACCTATTCTATGATCTTTTCACTATAGCAATACATCAAGTACAAAATCACAGAATGATCCCCAGTATTTGGTGTACCTAACAAACTGTTAATGTTCGTTGTAACCCCAGTAGCTTTAGATCTGGTCGTCTTTTAAACAGTATAACATTCTCAGTATACTAAAGCATGATGCATTTCTGCTAATGTTTAAACAGCAAACACCGAATCTGGTGATAACAAATCTTAAGCCATTCTGTATACTCTTAAGGTAAGACTCACATCATTCAATGCTAGTTGTATTTCTGTATCCATTTTTAGTGCAGACATATGTATTACATAAAATCTCATACTCTTGTATGTCTCAAGGCATACTTTTTATTTAAGGCTGCAGCAAATTTACTCATTTGAAATGCAAGCTTTATGAATATGAAGTGTTATAATATCTTATAGTTCACATGTTATTCTCCCTTGACTTTCATTATATACTTAACATTTAATATATGTATTGTTAAAATTATGTTTCATTTGATTGATGCCACAAAATGAAGCTGGGATAACTGTGTACACGAGGGATATGAAAATGAGTAGAAACAAAGGGGAAAAAATATTATTGATCATCTTCATTAGCCAAGTGTTTTGGTCTGCCTCTGTGCTCTTTCTAATACAAGTTCTGCATTTTAATAAGGACTAAAAAATTTGTGAGCATGTGTTTAAGACTTGTCACAGTGACCGAAGATTAATGAAAAGGCATATATTTAGACTCACTAAAATTCAATGGCTGAAAAGGCTAATATATCAAGAAATTTAGTTTAAGCAAACGTGTTGAAATTCTATGAAAATTTGTTATAAGGTATTATGAATATTCAAATTTAATCTGAAATAATTTTTACTGAATATAGGACACAGTTGGGGTTTCATGTTGACATTCAATTTATTGTATTTTCAAAAGCAAACCTATCGCCTATATTAATTCATCATTCACTTTGATTACTGCTAGCATTGAATTTTTTCATAAAAATGGGGTCTGACAACATCCTTTGTTGTATGGATCAGTTCTGACTTCAGTTGAAATTTTGTATCAATAGAAGCTGTAAATCCTATTTTAAAGACTTTAAAATTTCTTTTAGTAAGGGAAGTTTTGAGCTGTCTAATAAATGCACATTTAACTGACTGTAAGAGGACTGTAGTAAATGTACCCTCCTTTTATGTCTATAGGACTCCAGATACACAAACGCCAACATCTAGATGTGTTTTGATAAGGTTTGAGAGCACCCAATGTTGTCCACTGTTCATTCCTCTCACTCCAAGTGTTGTGATAGACTTACATGTTGCTAAAAAAACCTGCACAGTTGTAAGCTGCTTACGATGTGAGGGTGTATATATACATGTTCAGTGTTCAATATATATCTATCATGTGTGTGACCTAATTTGCCTGTTTCTTAGCCTGACAGGAAACATCACCCGGTGAGTCATTTCTAATGCATGTCTAGGTTCACTTGTTGTTTCTCCATGTTTTATTTTTGTTTTTGTTCATTTTTTTCTTCACATTTGTTATTTCACTTTTGTTATTCCCTTAAACACTGCAGTTCCTTTCCCTTGATATGCTTGTGAAATAAATTTACTGTAAAATACATGAATTGTATTAAAGCTTGCCTAGGATGAAATGAATTATTTTGTTATGCTCATGGCCCTCCAAATAAATACCAACAGTTATTATAGTCCACCATGAATGATTGTTGACAACTTTTTCTGACGATAACTGGATTTGAACCTTGCAGTCTGTTGTGCCTATGAATTGTGGGTGTGGTAACGTATGTTATAACCGATAACTTTCTGAATTCTGAGTATGCAAGATTTCTATTCAGTGGTGCCTGTTTACATGGATTTATTTGGGAATTGATACCATTTATCAGTGGTTTAACACAATATAACAGTCGGGTATAATACCACTCGGGGATATGCTTGATTTTGTCCTGATATTTGCTTTGAGATATCTTGTTGTTAGAGAGGTGCATGGGATAACAGTTCACTCAGCATGCTTATGTTAATTACATCTCAGTCTTACTTTAGATTGAAACTACTGATACCATAATACTGTGGGTTAATAATGTATTAATTAGATACCATACAAACAACAAAGATTAGCAGATTAGTCCCGACTAGTAATGACAATAGGCAGCACAATATGTAATACATGTAATATGTTCGTTTAATCAGAATTAAAAAACAAACATAGCAGAATAGTGTAATTCCGCGTCTTATTCAAGAATATTTGGATTTATCCACCACATAGTTATCTCAAGATGTAGAAGTTTTTTTTTAAATATGAAAACCATACTATACATGAATAAATTTTTTTATAAATTAAGATAAGAATATAGATTATTGTAAGTTATGATGAAATATTAATAAACATTAATCATTACAGGTGGCACACAAAATGAACCCCAAAATATGGAGGTAGGAGTCCTATTAAGGTTGATTTCATCAAATGTTGTTTTATTGCAGCTGGGTCGAGTGACACAGGAATATTTGAGAGAACAGCTAAAAGGTTGTCTTTGAATCGGCGAAAGGCTTCCAAGACTAGTCAACACCAAACACCCCCAGAGAGCCCCGAGGCCCGCAGTAAAAAGTCATGACACAACAAGGCCCCATTAGCTCTAGACAATGCAGCGCCCTCTGTCAGAAACCACGGACATCAAGTCCCGGAACAACTCTGATACCTGTGATATTCCTGCTTTTACTCGTGACCCATGTGTGCCAAAGACTTAGACTCAGTGCTGACTAAGTTTTGACTCAGTGCTGACTGTGGCTTGTTGCTTTTTCCATTGTCCATCCCTCATCAAGTGTCCAACTCACGTTTTCCATGCTATATGTAATACATGTACATGTGTATATGTCAAGAATTTTGATAGTCTTTCCTTAACTTGTATCCAATACATACATATTATAATTATTAGATTAAGAGGGCTGAATAGTTGAGGCCATTTTTTGACTTTATTTATCTCTTTAAGAAGAAGAGCTCTGTTTAAAGATAGCACAATATTTATCTTCAAAGCTTATTGCTTTACTGATTGATAGTTTAGAGCTAAACAAAATGATATCAAAAAATTTAAGGAAGATCTAATGGTTATTTTTGTTTTACTATCTAGCTTCTTTAAGAGTATAATGGCATACAAATATTTGTTGTTCATATTATTTGTGAATTGTAGACCCTTCATAAATGAATTTAATAGTGCTATTTTGATTTCATGACAGAACTCAGAGAGCTAAATAAAATGTAAATTCGCCATAGCAAAATACATTTTATACATTGTTAAATGAGGGATGGACAGTTATTTTCTTTTTATTATGTTTTACATGTACATGTATGGGATTTTTTGCCAGAGAAAGAGAATGGAATATTATGGTTTCTGTCTTGATTAAGCAATATACATTTATTGAACTGAAATGTCCCATTTTTATTCAGGAATAATTATGAATTTACATGTAGTTTTAGGTGCATATTTTTAGACTACTCAAAAGTCTGGTAAAGCTGATATATGGAAGAATATTGTTTACATGTTTAATTGTTGTCATGGCAGCAAGCATTCATATTGTTCCCCTTCAATTACTAGGAACAAATGATCAAAATTGATGTGCAATAGTATTTATGTAATATATATATATAAAGTTTTGTGTCAGAGAACTGCGTGGTTTTTATTGATTTAGCAAACCATTCTTTAAGGTGACTCTATACACCACTTTTTGATGACGCAGTACGCAAAAAAGTAAATCTGGAAGCATGCAATTCCGGTACTGGCTGATTTAAACTGAGGCGAATTGTATGGGGACCACTCTTTTTAAAAATTTGTTAAATGAATAGTCTTAGATTTCATTTGTTAATTGGAAAAATCATTACTTACAAGTAATGTGACACCTTCACGTTATGTCGTATTATTTATCGAAATAAACAATAAAATCAAGTATAATTTTTTAATAGTTTCACCATTTACAGGGTGCCCTTGAAATCCAACGAGAGCTTATTTTCTTTCAAAGTATTCAACCAAAAAATACGTTTAAGAAAATTTTGGCAAGTTAAAAATTTTATTGTCCTCAACGGGATTCGAACTCATGACTTACAAGTTTCTTTCCGATTTTCGACATCTTACAGCGTAGCGCAGTGGGTTAGTGGGTTCACTACAAACCTGTAGGTCATGAGTTCGAATCCCGTTGAGGACAATAAAATTTTTAACTTTCCAAAATTTTCTAAAACGTATTTTTTGGTTCAATACTGTGAAAGAAAATTCTTAACTGGTGAAACACCCCTGCGAATGTGTTCGGAATGTTTTCTTTATCGTTGCTAATTATGTAATATATCCAGAGGTGCTTGAATAAAAGTTCACGAGACTTCATCGAAATTTATTAAGTTCCTGTGTAATTTCGAGCGAAAGTATAAGTGTTCGGATAATATTCTCAAAATACGTGAGTACTGGTCGTTTTTCATATCATATCCTACTTTGACTTATGTTAAAACATGAAAATCTTTTAAGAAGTATGTCTTATTTCACTATTTAGCGGTTATTTATATTAAACGATAATATTCAGAACAGGGTTATCGTTCGTGTTCAACCACGTGTAGAGTGGATGAAAATATAAACACTGGGTTGCTTAATAAAATTATAGCTATGTTTGATGCTTGTGGTGTACAATACCATGTTTTTAGAAAAATAATGGATGTATGTTTTGCATAAAAACATAGTATATCTACCCATTTTCAAGAAACTTTCAGCATAAAATAGTATAATCTGTTTCACTATTGATGTTATTACTAGGTCAGGCGCGGATCGAAAATTAATCCAATGGGGGATCTCTACTAAAGCATGGGAATTGTTGCAACCGCAGACAAAAAATATTTTTTTTTTGTACTGTCACATTTATTTCTAGAACACATTTTATCCACCAATTAAGGAAGATAAAGTTTAAAATCAATAAGCCTCTAGATTTTATATTTGATTACAAATACCTAGATTCTATGAAATAGACTATAAACACGAGGCGTGATTTTTACTGCGAAACTGAAAGAGTCAAATAAAACCAAGTGGTCTAAAATTTAAATGACAATAACATTAGCAGGGGTGGAAAGTATTTCAATTATAATATACTTTAATCCACATTAATATTGACAGATGTTGCTAACCACCATAAGGAGATAGGAGGGTGGCTTTGAATTTCTCTCAGGTTGGGACACATAAATCCTATTAGTTAAGTTTCCCCTTTATTTATTTGACTTAGTTTTGCATTAAAGCGAATAAATTCACTTATATAGGCCTATAATGAAAAATGTATGTATTTATCATTCCATCATGATATTTAGGAAATTTTCTTCAACTCAGAAATGAAAAGTCCCCAAGATGTTTGGGCCTTGGGACTTAGGAACGATAACTCTTACCTTTCATACCAAATAAAATTTAAAATATTTTGTGTGTTTATTTGATTTTCATTCAAATTTTTTATGTCACAGTTATTAAAATACATTTTCTTATAACATCAAGCAGCTTTTTCAGATGATTTGTCAACAGAGTAAGAAAATATGAAAAATTATGTTTTGGGGAAATTCTAAAAAAAATTGCAATAATAACATTTTTGAATATTAAGAAGTATTATATTCATTTTTAGGTGTCCGAAGGAAATATCCATCATGTGACAAAAAAAATCTCTCTCAATTTGTTAATAGTTAACTTTTAAAAATTATTTTACAAAAACACGAAAAAAAAAAACATTTAAAAATTCTTTAAAAATACCTATAGTACCCCTATCATCATTTTTATGTTTGATAAGTGTATGTTTTGTGGTCTGTTGAAAATTGGAATAAACTGTGGGTGTATAGAGTCACCTTGAGCGTTTGGTCGCCATATTAGATTCGATCGCTCCTCTACTGCCACTGGGGTATATATACCAGCTGAGAAAGTTACGGTCGGTTGTTTTCCGATCGAGGCATTCAGGTTGCACGGACTTCTAAATGCATCTACTACACATTGCAGTAAAATGTTTGCAATAAAGAAAAAATGGAAACAACAATCAATAGAATACAAAATATATTTATTCTTTGAAAGAATTTTCAAGGTACTAGTATCCGTATTATTTTGCACAGATAGTGCTGCCTTACTAAGTTACTTCACATGCCCATCGAACACGTGTGTCGTCCATACAGATGGCACAGCGTCTGCATCTTTTTGAAACCCCGGCGGCACTACATCCAACCCAGTAGCTAATTTATAGTAAATCCAAGAAAGTAACAACGTAACATCGACTCTTTTCCATCGGTTCTATAAAAACGCTCCGTTTCCATGCGATCATTGACATTACTTGATCACCCACAGTGTGTGGTTGCGCATGTGCGATGTTATAAGATTAACAGGAAAAGGGTCTACAAATATCGAGGATTTTTTTTATATGTTTATGTGCCTGGATTTCAGTCTGTCTTGTTTCGTCGTTCATTGGATATATTCCTTGTCAGTGCAGTGGTTGTCATATTATTTTGTTCAAAACGCGTTTCTACACGTCTTTTCGTCCAAGGTAACGTGTTCGGGTGTATGAAATACCTGAATGCGGTGAAGCATGAATAGTGCTCTCGGCCTTATATAGGGGGTATGCAGCGATGAGCAGAACAATAGAAATCGACAACTAATATATGGCGGTAGTCGGAGATAAAAGGGAAATAATGCGTTTATAAATTCATGTCAGCTTAATTAATATACCTTAGTTTTTTTTTATAATAGCAAAACATGATTGAGTTCCATCATATCTCATTTCATCGGAATCAACCTCATTTCTTGGCGCCATGTTTCACTAGTAAATTTGCGACAGCCATTTGTCCGTGCTTTAAGGCGACAGAGAGTGGAGATTTGCCATCAGTGCTGCACCGATTCACGTCAGCACCGTGGTTAATAAGAGCCTCCACAACAGTCATGTGACCAGATCTTGATGCTGCATACAGAGGACTCCTGCCGCCCATGTCGCTCTGATTGCAGTTAGCGCCGTGCTGTATGAGCAAGTCAACGATGGAGTCATTGCCATTCCGTGCTGCCACATAAAGTGGTGACATTTTGTATATATCCGGCTTGTTGCAATCGCCCCCATGTTTTAGAAGAAAGTCTACAACTGATAAATATCCAGTTTGGGATGCGGCAAATAGAGGAGTGATGTCGTCCATATCACATGCATTGACGTCGGCACCAGCTTTAACCAGAGACTCCACAATGGATAAATGACCGGATTCTGCCGCCACATACAAGGCTGTGGTGCCCCACTCGTCTTGCTGATCAATGCTAGCTCCGTGGTGTATTAACTCATCTACCACTTGTTGGTGGCCTCGTGCACAGGCAGCGGTTAGGGGAGTGATGTATCGATGATCGTAGAACATGTGACACGTGTACTGAGATTTGTTATTGATGCACTCTGTGTCGCAATGTTTCAGCAACAGTTTCACGACTTCTAAATTCCCACTGTAACAACTAAGAGTAAGAAGTCTTGTTTGTTCAGTTAAGTTCCGATCATTTTCTTCGTGGTCATTTGGTATATATCCACTTAATACCTGCTGAATTGACTCCTGATTTTTAAGTATTTGTTCGAAAAGGTACTGGAGAAGTTTGCTATGACCATAGTAGATAACCCAGCTAATAATCCGGACATTGGGCGTTGATGCATTCTCCCCCACCATCACTCCTCCCACCAACAGATTTTGTCGGTCTAGTTCACAGTCGGTGGTCTGTCGGATCTCCAGCTCGTCACCAACGTGCTTGCTTCTGGAGACAATTTTGGAAGTGTCCTCTTGTTTAGAAAAGAACAGTTCTTTTATCTTTGGGTACGATATTCTCTTCAGTGCATCAATAAATGCACAAAAAACACCACCATCTTTCAAAGCCTTGTTCATAAAAACATCGTGCAGTTCCAGAGATGTTAAATCTTTGAGGAGTCTCTCGGCAAACACTTTGTAATGTTCCTCTCTAAGTTTGATCAACAGATCATCTGTTTGGTCCCTGCTATCACTAATAATAATCTTCTTGGCGACAAAGCTGCTGCTCATGTACTTCAACATATCCTCTTGGTTTTTGTTCCCATAATGGTATGCCAAGACCTCATACACTGAGTCGTGGATTAACGAGTAGCCATTGCTTGTTGGGGATGTGAAAGTGTTCTCCATATTGAACAAAGCATCTTGGATTTCTGAATTCCTTCCATTCACTCGGCAGCTTTCAAACACAACTTCTCTGATCTCCATGAACCGTGGCTCTTTCTTTTTTAGCATGTGTATTGTCAATCGGTTTTGGCAAAACATGCAAAGTACAAGTGCTGCATATTGAATACGCTTGTGCTTCTGTAAGAGGTTTATCTCACGGAGTATGTGTGATTTAGGGTTTTCAAAGAACTTCATACCCAAGGCTTGATATTTTGAATCGGAACAGAATAGCTTGCAAAGAAGTGGAAACATCATTTTACCTACATTTGATGAGATTGTGGGACTTTCCATCGGAAATATGATATCATTATGCCTACAGTGATTCTCCAGGATGTGTTCCCTGTCTTGGTCAGTCAGTTGATTGTCATTGTCTTCCAGATCAACAATGCACTCCTTACTCAGAACAAAGGACTCCAATTCTTCAGCCTCTTTGTATAGAGATTTTCTACAAGTGAACAGGATTTTTGATTGTGCACCTAGCACATTTAAAATGCTTTCTTTGTAATCTTCCAATTGTATATACTTTCCTCTTTCAATTCCAAATACTCCCATGACGTCATCAAAAGTAAATAACTGTTTACATCCCTCTCCCTCTTGTCCATACTGAATGATGTCAGAAGGACAAGCTATGGGGACGATCTCAAACTCCGTCTGTAAGAGTAGAGCTATGTGTCGAATCATGGCTGTTTTGCCAGATCCTGGTCCCCCAATTATGGTCACGATTGTTTTGGATTGAACTTTTTCCAGAATATCCTGGAAACTATGAACTTCATGGAAAGGCAAGTCTTCTTTCTGCCAGGAGTCAAGAAGTTTCAAGTGTTGCTCTGCAAAACAAGAATCCAACAAAATATTTTGTGGCTTTTTCAATTTTAAAAAGGAATCTTGGAAAAAAGTCTAACGCTTACTTTTTATGTTGAGTGGAATATTTCTGGTTTCAAAAGATAACATTCTGGTTTGGGTGTCTATAAAAATGAGATCAAAATGAATAATAAGGACCACATTGTTCACCTGAACATTTTGAGGCGTAAGTATTGGTCTTTGGGTTATGCTTTTAACAATTTAGAATCTTCACCAACTGAAGATGCATACATCACAAGTTGTAGCATCGTAGTTCTTTGGATGAAGATTTTAAAATATATTCTCTTTATATTTCTATGTTAAAGGGACTTGGACACGATTTGAGCTAAAAATTTCAAATTTTATTTTTCAATTTTTAATGTTTAGAATGGTTAATATGGATATTTTTAATGCTTAATCAAAATTTGAAAGTCAGATATTAAGTTATAAGCAAGATACACAGTTTTTAATTCTTTGCTTTGTAAACAAAGCTCGAGCCTTGTGATAGTTTACATATGTGATTTATAGTTATAATTTTCAATCAAATGTTGCTTACTTCTATTGATAATATATTTTATAAACACTTTAAACAAGTTTGCCTTGGTTTCTCACGAGTCATTTAGCCAAGGAAATGGTAATTCCATACATTACATTATTTGTAAACAAATATAAGAAATCGAGCTTTGTTTACATAGCAATGAATTCCTACCTGTATATCTCTTCTATTACTTAAATCATAACATTTAAATATTGTCAATCATTAAAATGTGCCAGTAAACCATTTTATATCTAAAAAATAAAAAAATTAAATTGATCTAAAATCGTGTCCAAGCCCCTTTAAAATTTGAGCCCCTCTAGAGGTCCCTGTATTGGTCAAAGGGTCATGGTTTTAACAATTTAGAATCGACACTATATAATGACGATTGCATAGAAATGCCCCCGGTATAACAAATTGTAGCATTGGAGTTCTTGAAAAGAGGATTATAAAACCTTTTCTCTTTATATATTTTTTAAACTTTTAAGCCCTCGTATTGGTCCAAGTGGTTATGGTTTTTGACTTGGGACCCCAGTATTAAGATTAACAATTTAAAATTTACACTGTCCGGGAATGCTTGCATAGTAGTACCACAAATTGGTTCATTGTAGCATCGTAGTTCTTGAGAAGAAGATTATAAAACATTTTTTTCTATATTTTTCTTTGATAAACTTTGAACTTCCTCTTGGGGCCCCAGTATTCGGTTGGGGTTCATGGTTTAAACAATTTATAATCTACACTATCTTTTTGTAGCATTGTAGTTATTATGAAGAAGATTTTAAAACATTTTTTTCATAGA